>NC_061114.1:146247200-146313100 GCF_002878395.1 Capsicum annuum
TGAGTTGGTGGTTCATGTGTAGATGCTCTGATGAAGATGTGAATCATATCCTATTGCATTGCAAAGTGGCTATTAATTTATGGTCGATGGTCTGTTGGTTTGGAGTACAATGGGTGATGTCGGGCACAGTGATGAAAGCTTTTCAAAGTTGGGCTTTCAGGATGTGAAAGAGGAGGCCAAGGGTTTGGAGTGTCGTATCATTAGCTATTATGTGGGTTATATGGAAAGAGAAATAGGAGAGCTTTTGAAGGGGTCGAGTAAGATATAGTAAAACAGCAAAACAGTCTTTTGTACTTAGTTTCATTTTGGTGTTACCATGAGGTTCTTGAGTTTCTTTTTAATGATATCATGAGGCTCCTAAGTTTTTTTTTGGCGTTACCATGGGGTTCCTGAGTTTCTTTTAGGTGTTACCATGAGGTTCCTGTTTGTATAGGAGATTGGGCATATTTTGTAGACATCCATATTTTGGTGTGGATTTCGCTACATTTTGGCTATACAGCTTGTATACAGAGTTTTCCCCTACTGTTAATAAAATACTTTTCAAAAATAAAAGGTGAACCAAGTGAAATAAGAAACATTTCACATGTTCCCTTCTACATGACCTACTTCACAATTCAGGTCATCTCATAAGATTGACTCTTTTCCTTAACTGGATAATCTACCATGTCTAAGAATCATGGATAATATGCACTCCTGTTATTTTGATAACAATATGGTACTACCTTGACATAATGTAGCGAAAGACTCATAAAAATAACTAACATCCAAGCTCATGCGCCTAAGACTCATAAAAATAACTAACATCCAAGCTCATGCGCCTGATACTACTATTAAAATATGGAATGAAGTTGGGCATTCACGCATGAGAATCCATTCATAAAAAGAACTAACACTCAGACGGATATGCTTGACAGGGGTGAACCTATGTGCAATGCAATTAATTAAACCCGCTTCATTTAAAAATTTACAATTATATAAAGAAAATGATTGTAAAATTTGTATATAAGAAATTACTTGAACCCACATTAAACAAGGCCTAGCTGCGCAGCAGCGATCATGGGATTCAAAATCACGCACTCAGTGAATTCAAATCCTCTAAATTGCATTGTTATTTCGCGTTGTAATAGCACTGTATATGCTAGCTATGCTAGGCCATTGGCTTCCTGCTTTTGGCCACTCATATTTCAATATGTTAGTCAATTTACTACCTTTATATTTTATTTTATTTTTTCTATTTTACCTTGTATATTTTACTTTCTTACTCAAATTCAATAAATATTTATCATAATTCTACTTCAAATTACATTTCACTTTTTAAAATTGAATTTTGATACTGTTTCATAGATTTTTGCTAAACATGCAACTATTTTTAGAAATTATATTATCATTTTTTAGTTTAATTTAATATTGTTAAAATAAATGTAAATAAGTTCTTTGTCAATTTTTAGAAATGTACTTGTTCCATATATTAAAAAAAAAAAAAAGACTAATCTTGTAAGAAGTGATAAAAATATACTTGTTTTATATATAAAAAAGAAAGACTAATTTTTAAAGACTTTTTACAACGAACAAAATACAAAGCAACCACTCTGGAGGCCCAAACACACCTAAATGCTGAATTGGCTTGCACGCGCTCGTTATGGGTTGAAGCAAATATTTTACCAACGAGACATTGAAGTGTATCTCGTATAAAGAGAGTTACAGTTTAGGTAGGTAATGAGAGGACAATTGAAGTACGAAACTAACAATTATGTAATAATTTTATTGTGTTTTTAGCAGTCAACTCTTTAATATTTTAGAAATATTGAGAAATAGTCTAACTATCTTTACAGCTAATATAATGTCACATACACAAAATAAAAGGCAAGAATAGCCCAAAAAAATTGTAAATATAATATAGTTTGAAATATCTCTCAACCACAAGCTGGCATGATACAACGGTTATTAGGCATTCGGGACCATTTTTGGGTGAGTTGAAGCATAAACAGAACTGTTTGAATCAGCGTTCAGGTGGGAAAAAAGATGTTGAACATCTGCACGCAAATTTTCCGCCGCTCTTCCAAAAAGAGCCAAAATTTCTGATCTGGGTTTACTAGATGCTTGCACTGGCCCGCCCTGGCCCTCATAATGAATAACATGATGCCTGAGGAAATAAATTGTGTTATTATCCATAAGCCCAGCCGTTAAGCGTTATAATCCTTCCAATCCACCCGATAAGCAGCCCTAGCTTTATCTCTATTTATAATTAGAGACAGAGAAGAAGAAAAGGTTTCTTACAGGAAGTCTATAATATCAGTGATATCGGCTGCTTCAATAGGTGCTGACAGCTGTGAGTTCCTCCCAAACACATCCACCAAAATATTCAAAAGCAGCGACAGTGTCTGCCAAGATGAAAACAGAAACACGACTTTAACAATGTGCCCACTTTCGTAACTATAAACCAGTTTCATAAATAATGAACATCTTCGCATACATAAAGATATTCACATACCTGCAATCCATGAGAACGTAGAAAATAAGAAAAAATCTGGAGTGTCTTGATGGAATCCATAATCTTAACTAAAATGTTGATAGTCAAAAATAATAAACTTGACAGACTTTTACGCACTTCAAAAGCTGAAGTAACTAATAGGAAAATAAATCAAATTTGTCCCAAAAAAGAGAATTTCTAAACATTAAAAAGATATGGACTTCAATGAAAAACCAACTCATGTATCCTGTGTATACATATATTTATTTTCTTGAAGATTCTATGAAAACTAGAGAAGTACAATGTTTAACCCCACAAATGTGAGTTTACTGACATAGTCGGTCCTAAGTGAGGAATACTATGGTAGGCTAGAAGCCAACTAAAAACTAGTCAATTCATGATCAGTCCTCACAATCCAGATACTGTTTGAATGTGCTCAGCTAAGCACGCATTACATGACACTCTTCATGACCATGGGTTTATGCCAGAGATCAACATTTGAGTCATTACTTGTTTACTCTAATTATAGATGAGTTAACCAACACAATAGAAAAGTTGCTAAAATTTATATTGTTTGTTGAACATTTTAAGCTAAGTGATGAAACAAACAACCCTAATGCTCATTTTTCGATGTTGGTGTATTTTGACTACCTCTCCATGTAGTTGCATTATGGTATTTGCGGTTTGCGGGTGTAGCTGGCACGGTTCCCGAGGTGTTGATTGAGGATTTCGTGGGTTTGTCATTTTGGAAGGTTATGTTGGTATGATCGACTTCGGTAAACATTTGATGATAACGAGAGTGTATAAGAATTGTGTCCATCATTAGCTCCGGTGTCATTATTGGGTTAGTAGGACCTTTGATTTGGGTCCCTAGGAGTTCGGATGGATTTTAGTAGGTGGTTAGGATGCTGAAATTTTAAGGAAAAGAGTTGTCTTCGGTCAGCATTCACAGAAAACAATCTCCATTCGGTGATCTGTAGATTCCATTGAGTCCAAATAAATATATGAATAAAAATGATGGAGCTGCTCTACCCTTAACCAGAGGTCGAGGGTACGACCCTGGTTATGGAAAACACTCTGTTGGGAGCGCTGCCACCTTAATTGGCCCTGGAAAGCCCGATCCGGATTAGTCAGGGCTCTAATGCAGGCACCGAATGAAAAACCCAAAAAAAAATATATGAATTAATTGTATTTTCTTGAGACTAAAATATATATGGTTGAGGATCCACATAACCCTCGAATTATAAATGTTGGGCGAATATAAATCAATATGCGTTTATGGTATTTTCGTTATCATAAAAAAAAAAGGAAACCAAAAATAGAAAAAAAAAAAAAAAAAGTAGAAAGAGAGGCAGAAGCTAGAGAAAGAAAAGAGAAAAAAGCGTGGTTACGAGATGATTGTGAAAAAGGAGAAAAGGAAAAAGAAAAAAGATGATTGTGAAAACAAATATACTGAGTGGCTACAATATTTTAGTCATCATCCATAATTTGTACTCGACTTAATCATGTTCTTCGAAAATAAAAAAAAATATAAAACACAAAATACAACCAAAAAGGAAAAAAATGAGAAAGAAGTAAAAACAAAAAAAAAAAAAAAAAAAAACAAAAAAGGAAAAAAGAAAAAAAAAAAAAAACAAAGGGTAGAGGGCAGAGATAGAAGAGAGAAAAAAAAAGAAATGACAAAAAAAATAAAGAAAACTAAAGGCTACATATAGAAGAGAGACAAAAAAAACTAAAAAGAAAAAACTAAAAAAAAAAATGGAAAAAAAGTCAAATTGATATGATATAAAAGTTTTAAGTTTTTGACTTGGGAGTTAAAGTGGGTTGAACCATTTTTACCCAATCCATATTTGACCAAATCTATATTTACCCATATTTATATGGGCGGATTGCAATCCAAACCATTTTTGCTCGATCCATATTTAACCCATCCAAATCCAATCCAATCCGCCCGTTTTCCACCTCTAGCTATTAGTAGTGATTTGCACAGTGGTATGTATTTTGATGTTGAAAATACAACCACTTTTAGAGGCTACAAGGTGATTGATAATCCACTATTGGATGATACTGTAACATCCTGAAAATTCAAGCTAAGATTCTCCAAGCATGTATAGAACAAAACTTAGTAACTTGGTAGTATTAGAAGTGATTTAGAAATGAATTAAGGCCACGAGTAACTCCTAGCTCATAGCCAAGTTGAAAGCTTCCTTATCGATTGAATTCCTGTGTAGAATCTTTCCATAGTCAACCTCAAACGAGTATAACCCCTAAATTATGAAGAGTTTTGGAGCTAAAGACCCACCAAATGAAAGGTCTTTGAGACCTCTTTCCAATGCATTCAATTGCTCGTAAATTCGATATTGGAGTAAAAAGTTATAGCAATTTTACTGTACTGTCAAGCCGTCAAATTGGACGACTCATACCGTGACCAGGATCCCACGATCATTGAGATCGTGCGAATGCTCGTCTGATCAACTTGAAAGTCAAATTTTTCAGCAACATTTTTACAAGAGTATTCCGATCTTTCCAACCTTTTAACCTCCTAAACTACGTGTTTAAGCTATCCTAAGACTGAATATAAAACCTAAACTACTCTTAATCCCTCATTCACTTCACAACACACAAATTACTCAGATAAACATGAGAAACATGCGACTTTTCTTCATCAAACAAGAAATTAAGGTTTTCCATCTTCAGGCTCAATCCTCCAAACTTTAGTTCAAGAATCAAAAGTAATCAAGTATGTGGGTATTCAACAATGAATTTCTTTCACCCTTATGCCCAAAATCTAGCTTTAAAATATGAATTTAAGTTATGATTTCTATGAACTCATGATCTAGGGTTAACATTCAATTATTTCAAATTCTTGAAATTTGATTCTCGCGCTACATTATTATAATATTTTTCATTTAAAATTATTATGAATGATTTTCATGGCATTAACTCAGTTATCTTAATACGTGAAGAATTATGCATGTTTTGATGAATTTTAACCTATATTAGTTTGACATGACATGTTTTCCTATGAAATTCATTAGCTTTAAAGATTCATCATCTTATGGCTCCTCAATATATTGATATTCATTATTTTGGACTTGTGCTATGAAATTTTCCTTTTTTCTTTTGATTATTAAATTGTAATTATTTGTTGCATTCTTCAGAGATGGCGGGCACCCGAAAATCATGCATTGTCAGTTGAATATTCAGTCCTTTAGTTTTCATGATTTAGAATGCTTTTAGACAAAACACTTATACTTCAGTCTCAGAACTTCAATATTATTGAGTTATTTAGTATATCTCATATAGGCAGTAGATTCAAAAGTATTGATCGCATACCTTTTCTGCCTACATTTTTTATGTGATGTAGATTCAGGTGCTTACTATCGGATCTTAGTTTGGTAGATCACAACTTCCAGCCAGTAGGTGATGAGTTCTCTTGATTCGAGGACTCAAGTCAATTTGCACGTATAATATTTTATGTCTAGGTATGTATTGATTAGGGATAGTTAGGATCATGTCCCAGTTACCTATAGCCAGTATTAGTAAATGCTTCATAAATAAATAGTAAGAGTTATTGAATGTAGTTTCAGTTCCTCTTTCTTTCAGATTAAAGTGTTGTACACTTTTACCAATGATGTATTGAAATAGCTTATCTCATGATTATGCTTCCACTTAGTCATTTTATCCTTAAAAATGCTTATATTCAATTGCATATGCAATACAAGTCAAAGAGGCATCATAACTTTCGACGACATCATTGGAGGCCAACACATAAAGACTCAAGCTTGGGGCTTGCCTTTGATGCCTAACCGAGAGAACAAGTGTTGAAGCATAGAGAAGAGCTTCATTACACTCCAAGGCCGCCCCTCATTATGGGCCTTTTGGTCATTGCTTTGGAGCAAAGAGGCGCCTATGGAGTGTAGGATCTCATTAAGGGCCTTTTGGTCATTTTGTTATGTAATAGTTAGGACTAAGACTATAAATAACTCATATTAGGTTTATTTTCAGCAACTTTGATATTATTTTGAGAGATAAACTCTTTGAGTGTGTATTTGCAAGTGTGGAATCACTTGTGTTGGTTACTAGTTTAGAAAAAGGAGTTGCTTGGGATTCCTGTTCCCTTGAGGTCTCCATAAGAACTTGTTTATACGGATTTATAGGGGTCTTAGTGTTTGAGACACACTTTGGTTCTTGTTTCTTGAATATCTGTATGTTAAGTTATCTATCTTTATACTATCGTGTGCTTGTTATCTTGTTCTCGGCCTTGTGTTGAATCCGTAGGTTAGGTTTATCATCTTGTTGTTGTGTGTTTGTTGGCTGGTCTCGTATCATTTGGTATCAGGGGCAAGGCTTGATTTTGGTCCAATAAAATCACTCTTGGGATTGTTGCCAAGAAAATTAAAAAAAGTGTCCAAATCCAAAAATCTCACAAAAAATAGTGTCACGTTTTGTACCTTGGCCGAAACTAGTTGTTCTTGTTTTGTACTTTGACCGAAACTTGGAACCTAGATCTAGGAGGTTTTTTATGTGTCTTGTTTGTTTCTAGTGTTAGACTCTTCTTCACTAACACTAATAGAGTCTAGATCTAAATCTTGAGCTTGAACGCATGTTGTTGATGTTTGTTGTTGAGGATTTGAGCTTGAATATGTGTTGTTGATGTTTGGGGGTCCAACGTGCACCTAGAACTTCAAATTTCAAAAGTGGTGTTCTTCACCATCTTCATATCTTGTTGAAGAGAAAGTGGTTGTTTGATCTAAAATAAAGTAGAAGGATGGTGTGGTCTTTGTTAGTCTTGAAACATAATCCCAAGACATCCCAAAAAAGAAAAAGGGACAAAAGGCTTTCAAAAGTCTTGTTTAACCAAAAGGGAGAAAGGACGCACTCCAAGATTTACAAAAGAGGAAAGAGTCAAAAGGCTTTCAAAAAGGTGTTTTGCCAAAAAGGTGCAAGGGAAGTTAAAACCCTTTTTGAATTTGAAAAGGCTCAAAGTCTTGTTGTTCCCCCCCCTCCCCCCCAAAACCAAAATTTCACTCTTCCAATTGAATATTAATCAATACAAATTGAAGACACGAAAATTTTTCAACTTTCAATAATTTTCAAATGACCAATAGGAGGCTGCCACGTCATCAACCTCCAAATATTACCTTAGGCTCAAATTTTAGATTCTAAGTTTCTTTTCCTTGTTTCTTTTAGTTTCATTTCTTGATTCTAGTACTAATTAGCAACTAGTAATCTTCTACTTAGTTGTGAGTTAGTTGTTTGAGTTCATTTCTTTCGTGTTACCTTTCTTTTTGTACTTTTATCTTTTTGTGACTCGTTGTAGTTTCTTGGTTCAAGTCCGTACATATTTTCCTTTGAGTCGTTTCAAACAAGAATCCACTCCGACCTCAAACCACAATTGGTACCGAGCAACCTCATTGGAGTATAAATGAGATACCAACACTTGCAACGCCAATTGAGTGACATTTCAAAGGTGTGAACTTGAGAGTTTGTGAGGCTGATTTTTCTAACCTTAACTTGTTGTTTTTGTTTTGTTTAGCATTTTTTTGTTAGGTACTATGGCATCGGGTGAATAAACATGGATACTTTAATGACGGCCATAATGGATGTGAAACATGATCTTAGTAGCCGAATGGAAGGGATGGAAGTTCTCTTTCGAGAAGAATGGACACCTTGGAAGTTCGTCTAGACTCCACCCATTCCACTCCTAAAAACTGCCATGCCTCATCTAGTGGACATGTTCCAAACGCCTCCTCTACTATAACTCTGGAAATACTTCACCAAATGTTCAATCCACCTAGACAAGTTCATGAACCCATCAACCAAGCCCCTACTTATCCAAACAATCGAAACCAAATCCACCAAGAAGCTCCACAAAATCAAGAACCCCAAGAAAAGCCGAGAGTCCCACTTAACCGAAACCAACTAATCCAAATTGATGATGTGGAAAGTGGGGTCCTTATGGAGGTGAGGAGTTAGATGAAGTGGCTATCTGTGTGGAATTTGTGTGAAATAGAAGAGGAGCTCAAGAAGGAAGACATAGGGGCCGAGGGGGAAGGTTTGGTTTGGTTCCTCATGGTAGAGGCAACTTGGGACACCATCCTCAAGTTCAAGAAGGTCATCAAGCGGATCAATGAGGAAATTTGGGTAGAGACATAGGTCTCAACTCAATCAAGATCACACTTCCTACCTTCAATGGAACTAGTGATCCATCTATCTATCTACTTTGATTGAGAACTACAATGCAATAGGATCTTCCTAACACAATGAGTTAACTCCACACAAGAAAGCCGCCCATACAATTGCTCAACTTGAAGGGTATGCATTTACTTGGTGGGAGACAAAAAGATTGCAAAGAGCAAGAAATGGTAATCTCAACCTTCTAGATTGGGATGAATTGAAAGCACTTATGAGAGAGAGGTATGTCACGGAAAGGTTCAAGCAAAAGCAACTAACAAGGCTCTACAATTTGAGGCAAAGAGATAAAAGTGTGGAGGAGTATTATGAGGAGTTTCAAAAGTTGATCCTCCGTCTTGATATTGCTGAACCTCCAAATCATTGCATAGCTCAGTTCAAAGGTGGTTTAGATCATGAAGTTTTTTCTCAACTAGTTGTCCACAAGTTTGACCGAATAGAGGATCTTGTTGAGGCGGCCATTGAGATTGAAAGGAACAATCATGCCAAAAGGACCTTCAATAAAGGTTACCAACCTTCTACTTCCTTCGGATGGAACAAAAACAAGTATTACTACAAGTCCTTAGAGAAGAAGCCCGTTGATAGGGCAATCCAAAGGTATCCACCACGGATTGAAGGTAATCCATCTTTTACTCCCAATTCTAAAGGTATTGTTTGCTTTAAATATCAAGGTTGGGGTCATAAGGCTAGTGAATGCCCCAACCGAAGGAACATTGTATTGGTGGAGGGTGATTCTTACATTGTTGGGGTAAAGTGACCTAAATGATGGTGATGAGGAAATCCCTCAAGAGGATGATGACATTGATGGTGAAGAGGAATTAGTAGAGGAAGAAGGAAACGTCTTTGTACCTTGTAGATTGATGATGAAGGTTCCTAATGAAGATGTTTGGCCCAAAAAATAAGAGGTCTTGAATTTTAACCTCATGATGATGAAGGACCCGAATGGTAAAGGTGAGAAGTTTCGGGTTCAAGAAGAAGAACTTGGTGTCAAAACCAAGCACTTGTTGTCACTACATTCGACACTAGCATTGTGCCAACTTCCAAGTTGAGGCATAAGAGGATGAGTTCCTATGGTGCAAGTTTAGAACGCAAGAGAGCAAGCTCAAGTCTTTGCTCCAAAGGTATGTACCTACCCCCTCCTATTTCTAGCCTTTCTTGGAATCATGATGACATTTACCCTAGAGTAGACAATGCTAAGAAGATATTTGATTTAAAGTCCTACCTAGATGGTATTGATGTCTTTTGGAATGACTTGAATGTGCATGGAATGTATGACCTTCCTATTTCGGTTTGCAAGCCTATTTGTTGTTCCAAGAAAAGTCTATGGATTCCACTTGATAAAAAACTCGTCTCTTGTTTCTTGTCACACCTACGTGTATAGACAAGTTGTTTCTTCTTTGGAAGGGTGTTTGAGTTTTTGTGATTCGAAGGGTATCCTACTCTCTAAAGACCCCTTGCTTTTACCCTAAGTTGTTCCACCATGTCATGATTTACTAGTTTAGAAACTGGGGTTGCTTGGGGATTTCGATTCCCTTGAGGTCTCCGCAAGGACTTGGTGTTGTTTATACGGGTTTATAAGGGAATTTCGGTTCCTTTGAGGTCTCCGTAAGGACTTGATGTTGTTTATACGGGTTTATAAGGGTCTTAGTGTTTGAGACACACTTTGGTTCTTGTATATCCGTACGTCAAGTTATCTATCGTTATACTATCGTGTGTTTGTTATCTTGTTCTCGGCCTTGTGTTGAATCCGTAGGTTAGCTTTATCATCTTGTTGTTGTGTGTTTGTTGTCTGGTCTCGTATCATGTGTTATACCAATACCATAGGGTAATTTGGAATCACTTATCTAGGCACTGCGTTATGACTAGGGGTAGTCTCAGGTCGTGACAAAAACACACCATTCCAAATGAAGGAACTCCATTCTTGAGGGATTATAGACCTCTGGGTTGTGTGGAGATGTTTGGTCATGAAGACATGTATGGCGTGGTTGAGGTTGTTGGCACCTTTCCTTATGACAAAACATCTTTCTTGAGGGCTATAATCCACTTGAGGACCAAAATTCAAGCGGAGAAAGCTTCAAAAAACGAAGAATGCTCTTCAAAGAAGGGGAGCAATTGGAATGAAAAAGAGCATGCTTTTGGAATGGACTAGGCTAGGGCTTCTAAACCTAAAAAGTGAGAAAATGCTACTTGAAGCTTGAGGTAGGACCAATGAGGTAAAAGTAAAACTCTCCCTTTTGATGAACGTGATTATTTGATAGACTTGTTGGTGAGGTCTTATCAGCAGAGGAATCTTGAGAAGAAGGATCAACGGAGAAAACAACCTCGACGACAAATACGATTTGGTGTTGTACATTTTCCTAAGCCTGTGGATGGTAGATATTCATGGGCCACGCTTATCCTTGGACTTTCCAAAGACATGAAGGTGAAATCTACTATTATTGATCTTTCGTGATTATTACTTGATGTTATAAGAAAAGTGCAAGAATATGCTTTTGACTTTTGAGAGATCAGTATGACTTGGGGGGTACTCTTTCCTTTGGACCCAGATGTTTCTTTAAATTGTGATGGTTTGATAATGGTACCTAATTGGCCTATTCGTAAAGTTTTAATACAATTGTAAAGAATGCATCTTGGACCTAACTCAACCTCAAAAGCTAGCTCATGATGGGAGAATTGTCCAAGTCCATATAAGGAGACCAATTACCAATCCCTTTTTCGATTAGGGATACTTAACACCACCACCACCACCCCGCACGCCCAGGCCTAGTTAACTGGAGCGTGAACAATATAATATGGGGGCCCAAAATCGGTGAACAAAGATATGGGATGGGTCTGGCTCTGATACCATGTAAAGAATGGATCTTGGGCCTAACTCCACCACAAAAGCTAGCTTATGAGGGAAGGATTGTCCAAGTCCATAAAAGGGGACTAATTATCCATCCCTTTTCCGATTTGGGATACTTAACAACAATAATTAGAGTCTTGACTTGTTTTGGTCTTGTTTTCGATGATGCACTTAGCCATGAGGGTTATCATGTGTTTTTTAACTTGAAGGGATATATGTGCTTCTTGAAATGTAGAACCACAAAGAACTTGCATGTTTGGTTTCCTAAATGCATTGATTCTTTTGATTTACTCTTTAGTCAAAGTTTCTTAAGTAGCCAAGTATCTCTTACTTTCGTTGGGATACATGTCCTTTTTTGGATCATTTTGATGCTTGGTTATATCATAAAAGTGAGCAATTTAGAGTGTTGATTGCATGACATGCTTACTTTAGGTATTATCATTCACCTTATGATGATTACCTTGTTCGGATTGTGAGAGGACTTGTCCGCATTCTCTTTTGCAATTTTCAGGGACTAGATTCGAGGACGAATGATTTTAAAAAAAAGGAAGGATGATAGAACCGAAAGCTCAAGGAGCTTGATGATGATTAGCATCATTGGTGACGCGCAACATCAACCCAACAGTGGCCTATGGAACACATTACCCAGTTTGAAGTGTTTCAAGGAATCTCAAGTGCAAATCTTTAAGCTATACACTACTTGATGAAAAGATGGAGTCCTTGAAGGTCATAAAAGACCCATATGTGGGGTATGCAAGCTACGGAATATAGCTTGGATAGAAGAGAGTGAGAGATGTTCAAGCTATTTAAGACAACTTGGAAGGGAGATGCAGAAGGGTAAGCAGCCTAGGATGTGACCACAACACACCACATGTGGCCACATATGTATCACAATTGTCAACCAAAAGCCGAGTTGAAATGAGCTCACTTGCGACCACATACTACCATTTGTGGCCACAAGTCACCTCCATAGAGCATTAGACAACCCATTTTAGTGTATTTTGGCTATTTGTTCAAAGGCTACTTTTGGCTATGCTTGTAGAGGTAAAACTATAAATACTTGTCTTAGTTATTTTTATTTTTGAGCTTTTGAAGATTAAAGAACTCGTATGAGTGTACTTCCTCCTTCATGGAGATTGGGTTAGATTAGTGGGTGGATTCTCGTTGCTCTTATCATAGAACTTCTACTGGATAATCTAGGATAGAATTTTCATGTGTTAGTTCAAGTTTCTCTTCTTCCTTAGATTAATTTCATGTGTTCATTATTGATTAATAGGTGCAGGTATTAAGTCCTATGTTGATTAATCACAACAATTATTGATTGATTCCTTTCGTTCTTCTATCTCATCCCATGTTTCTTCTATCTATCTATTTATCAATTTCCCCTATCCCTAATTATTTTACGTTGAATTCCACATTAGAATCCTTAGTTTCCCAACTAGGATCTTAGCCTGTTCTAAGTCTTGTAATCATTGTTTTAAAGTTATGGATATGACTATGAGCCAAGCACATTGCAATGAGGAAGTAGCCATAGTGGAATAGCTAATGTAGTAGAATTGCAACAATATGTGAATTTAGACGAGTTAGTAGAGGTGTTGTAAAAGTAGAAAAAAAAATAAAGGAAGCAACAAGCTAGCTCATGGAATAATCGGTCTACTAAAGCTACAAGGAAGTTATGGCTACCATATGAGGAGAAAACTATGCCTTGTTAGAATGAGTTGGAAAAGAAATAATATATAGAATACTACTTGGAAAAAGATTGTAATGTCAGTGTCCAAGTTAGAAAAGGAGTTTAATGTAGTGTCTAAAAATAAGGTCTTAATATAATAATTTAGATACAACAATTCAATAATAATTTTTCTCCTATATTTCTCACATGGTATCAAAGCCAAGTTGGTTGTAAACTTACTGGGAAGTAAACTCGATCACACAATCACCATGCATAAATTTATGTGATTATCAAGGTTGATTTGCGCACTCGTCTATTTTATAAGTGTTGTGTGAAAACCGACACTACCACGAGGTGTGAAATACTCGAGCGAGCAAACTCCAGTGATCCACTCTTAGTTTTGGTGAGCCAGGTGCCGCCAAAAGTATCTGATTCGCATCGACACACGCATCACGTGCCGACGCGCCCAACAACTTTCCGGTAAGATTTTTTTCGAGACTGTCCACATAGTTATTTCGTAATTCCGACCAATTTACGACAATCAAATCTAATTTTTCGATAACTGAACACCTTTTTCAGAGTCCCACAACATATTTCCAAATTTTTTGCTTGATTTAGCACTATGATTAAATTGAACCCTTAATGAGGAGATCAGAAAATCAAACGTCACAGTCCATGAAGAATCGATAAGGGGGAGGTTATTTTGGAAGATTTCAACCTAAGTGTAGTTATTGTTAAAGGCTTGGACATACTCGTAACGTATGCTATTCTCGACTAAAGTGTAGTTATTGTAATAGACTTGGACATACTCGCATCTTTGCATTGTAGACCACCTAAAAATGCTCATGTTGCTCAGTCCAACACCACAGGTAATAAATGGTGGTATTAATCTGCAAAGGAATATAATAAGTATCTGGTGTGTCGATTGTATTAGTCACGTTATGGTCTAAACCAATCTACTTGAGCTTGGTTTGAAAAGTTCAATCCAGTAATTCAGAAGTTTGACATGATGCATAGTGAAGCAGAACACTCGGTGTTTTATGGACACTTATCCCTGAACTATTATTTATTTGGTGGTTCACCTTGATGATATCGTTATTACGGACAATGATCAAGATGGTATCATTACTTTGAAACAACACCTTTTTTAGCATTTCCCGAATAAAGACCTCTGTAGACTAAAGTATTTTTAGGTATTGAATTTGCTCGGTGCAGATCAAGTATTGTTATTTCGCAACGCAAGTATGCCTTATACATTCTCAAAGAGACGGGAATAATAGGATGTGAACTTATCGGTACTCCTATGGATCCAAATACTAAATTCCTGCCGGAATAGGCGGATCCACTCAATGATCTCAGAAGATATAGGTGTCTAGTTGGTAAGTTGAATTATTTCAAAGTGACCAGACCTAACATTTCCTATCATGTGAGTATTATAAGTCAGTTTATGGATTCTCCCTATGATGGTTATTAGGATGCAGTTGTTCTCATTGTGCGATATACTAAGTGAATTCCATGTAAAGGACTAGTCTTCGAGGATTGAGGTCATGAGAAAATCGTTGGGTATACAGACGTTGATTGGGCGATATCACTTTGTGATAGACGTTTGACACCTGGATATTGTGCTTTAGTAGAAGGTAATTTGGTGTGCTGGAGAGTGAGAAACAGAGTGTGGTTGCTTTTTTATCTAGTGCAAAAGCAAAATATCAAGCAATGACACCCACTTGTGAGCTAGTTTGGATTAAACAGTTGTTGAGAGAGTACAAATTTGAAGAAATCAATGAAATGGAACTTGTGTGTGGTAACCAAACAGTTCTTCATATTGCCCATCAAATTTGGCACTTCATGGGAGGACTAAGCAGATTGAGATTAATTATCACTTTGTGAGAGAGAAATACTTTTTAGAGACATTGTTACAAAATTTGTGAAATCGAGTCATCAGCTTGCAAATATTTTCGCCAAGTCCCTCATTGTTCCTCGTATTAATTACATTTGTAACAAACTTGAAACAGATTATTTGTATGCACCAGCTTGAGGGAGAGTGTTAAAATATGAATAGGAATGGGAATAGTATACATAATCCAACTTGGAAAAGGATTGTAATATTAGTGCCTAGTTGGAAAAAAAGTCTAATGTACTGTCTATACATAAGGTCTTAATGTACTAATTTAGATACAACAATTCAATAATATTTTTCTCCTATATTTTTTCTCACACGCTTAAATCACAAGATGATAAAGGGAAAAGGAAAATGGGAGGCCAAAGATAGAGGTAAAACTTACTACGCAAACTTCTGCTCCTTCTAGACCTTCTAGTGCTATAAAATGTCACGAAGTGTCAATGGAGGGGACATATGAGAGTTATCTTAAATAAAGATTATAGGGAATATGAAAGTGAAAGAGCGAGGGACAAGACACCCAAAGGTGTGGCATAGTGGTTAGCGACGTGGATCCTTATAATTGAGGGAAATTTTGGGGGTAGTTAGACATCTTATGAGTATTAATATGGAGAGATTGATGAGGCACAGAGAAAATATTTTTCATACACGCTCTATGATTATTGACCAAGGCAGTTGTGCTAATATAGCGAAGAAATTAGGGAGTACATGCACAAAACGTAAAGCCAATTACAAGTTCTAATGATTGAATATGGAGAACAAAAGGAGAGTAAAAAGGCGTGATTTCCTTTTCTATTGGGGAGAATCCAGATGTACTTCTATGTGATGTTATAACAGTGCAAGTTTGTCATATTTGTTCGGCCGACCCTAGAAATAGAATATACCTTCCATGTTGGAGTAGAAATAGGAATCCTCTTGAACATAAGGGGGAAAATTAAATTTTGGCACCCTTAACTCCTTCCTAAGTATATGAAAACTATTAGAATACGAGTAGAAATAGGAATAACATATAAAACCTTCCTTGGAAAAGGATTGTAATATAGTATCCTATTTGAAAAAAGATTGAAATGCAGTGTCTACAAATAGGATTCTAGTGTAATCATGTAAATACGTAATTCAATAATATTCTCTTATATTTCTCACATGGTATCAAAGCTTCTACGACCTTGGTGAAAAATCAAAGAGCTTCTGCTGCCGGTGAATGTCTAAGACCTATATATGTCGCCCGTTTGGCCAATGATTATGCTAGCAAAATTGGGTCACCGTACATTTTTCCAGTGACCATATTCTCGTATCTAATTTGTTCTTTTTATAAGGTAACATTTTCTTATATTTATGTGTAGCAACCTGCATCTTTTCGGCGACTCTTTCTCATATCTGATTTGCGTATCACCGTGCATCTCTCCGGACTACCGCTCATATTTAGTTTGTGATGTACGGTGCATCTTTCTGGACTACTTTTGCATATCTGAGTTGCATAGCATTGTGTGTCTTTTCAGTGACTCCTCAGATCTGATTTGCATAGTTTCGAGCATCTTTTCGGTGACTCCTCATAGTTGATTTGCATAGGATCGTGTCATAATTCCTACCATACCTATTTTTTCTTTTTTTCAATAGGGTCGTACATCATTCCGACCCTACCCATATAATTTCTCTTTTTCGGGTTGTGTCATTATTCCGACCCAACCTACGCAATTTTTTCTCAGATTGTGACTACTTTTCATTCGTCAAATCTAATAATCTGGCGTGTGAGCATGTTTCAGCCAATTTTCTAGTGACGTTCTTGTTCAAGATCTATTCATCTCTTAATTTCAAGATGACTCATATTTTACACCAATTTCTAGCAATTTTCCAACGACATATCACCTACTTTTCTGACCACTTTTTCAGTTTTTTTCCTTTCCAACTAAGGCCGCCCAAATGTCCAGAGCAGTCTTTACTAGTTTTCTTGCGAAGATCTTCACCAAATCCCTCATTGCTCCTCATATTAATTACATCCATAACAAGCTTGGTACATATGCCTTGTATGCACCAGCTTAAGGAAAAATGTTAGAATATGAGTAGGAATAGTAATAGGACATAGAACTCTACTTGAAAAAGAATTGTAATGTAGTGTCCTATTTGAAAAAGGATTGGAATGTAATGTCTATAAATAGGGTTTCAGTGCGTTAAAGAATCTCACATCGAAAAAGGGATGGGTAAATTGGTCTCCTTATACGGACTTCAGCAACCTCCCTTTATAAGTTGGTTTTTGAGGTGTGGGTTAGGCCTAAGACCTAATTTTACACAGTGTAATAATGTAGATACACAATTCAATAATATTTTCTCTTATATTTCTCACAAAGACCAATAATGATTGAAAGTAAAAAATGGGAAATATAAGAAGGGATAAAAAAAAAGAGTGCAAAAAAAAAAGGAAAAAATCAAATGAGGCATGAGGAGAAAGAGGGTAGTGTTGAGAGAAAAGAAAAAGTGGGAAACAATGATAAATAAGAAAAGAACGGTGAGCGGAAAGAGGCTAAGGGTGAAAAATAGTGAGTCTCTGCAAAAGCCAAACAGTGTTTACTTGCAAGTAGAGAGGGGCGTCCCATTGTGTGCTTACTTCTATTTATGATTAACACTAGCCCTCCTTTGAGAAAAATAAAACATCAAATTAACTTTGGGCTTGGCTCTCAACTTCCTAATAGGCTAGCTTATAAAAGCAATCCTGATGAAACAAGGAAACTACACAAACAAGATTCTTATGAATATTTTTAATTTGAGAGGTTTCTTTCTTTACACCTTTATGTGTGGTGATTTTAGATTTATCTTGCAACTATATAAGAAACATTCTTTAGAAGGTAAGATTGATTCATAACTAGATATCTTTGATTTCTAGTAGAGTAAAATAAAGAAGTCCTTGTCACACCCCCTTTTCGCCTGAGGGTTCGAAGTCGAAGGATTTTTCCAATTAAAGGGATGGTATTGAATAGGATCATTTTTATTATTTTCAGAGTCACCACTTGAAATTGAGTTGTGTTCCAAGTCACCTTTTTGAATCCCTAGTCAAAAGGAAATGACTCTTTTATTTTGGTCTGCGAAAATAGAAGATATCTAGTTATGAAGATATCTAGTTATGAATCAATATTATTTTTATTTTTTTATTATTTTTAAAATTAGAATTACAAATAAAATAAAATATTCCAAAATTAACTTTATTTAGTTATTTATTTTTTAACTAAAAATTTATTAAAATAAAATAAGATTAAAATAATATCATATCAAATATAAATATTTAATATCGAAAATATATATATATATATATATACGTATATATATATATATATATATATTACACTCGGAGAGGGTCAAAATCACGTGTCTACATTTTGCCCCTCTTTGTTTGAAATCTCGAAGAGTTTTCATAAAAAGTAGTAGACAAAGAGATGATTTTTGACCCTCCGATTATTCAAAAAGTGAAGATAAAATAAAATATAATAAAATAAAAGGTGTGATCGAGTTCTGATTTTGGACCGCCTACATATCCCGGATTATAAGGAAATCAGGTCACATGTAGTTCAAAGGTAACATGGTGAGAGAATGATTTAGACATCAAGTGAGATTCCGTTGAATTTCCGGTTGACTTCTGCCTTTTACATCAAATGACTAATAAAATCAAAAATGAAAAATACAAGTGAAAATTGCAATCTATAGAATCTTGATTCTAATCTTCGTGACTTGAACTTGAAAATTCACCCTATTCTTCAGGCGGGCTCATGAACTTACAATTTCTTCACCCTATTCTTCATGCGGGCTCCTGGACTTCCTTTTTTACTTCACCCTGTTCTTCAGGCGGGCTCCTGGACTTTCTCTTTTCTTTACCCTGTTCTTCAGGTGAGCTCCTAGACTTCTATTTTTTCTTCACTCTGTTCTTCAGGCGGGCTCCTGGACTTACAATTTCTTCACCCTATTCTTCAGGCGGGCTTCTGGCCTGTTCTTCAGGCGGGCTCCTTGACTTACAAATTTCTTCACTCAGTTCTTCAGGCGGGCTCCTGGACTTTCTTTTTCTTCCCCCAGTTCTTCAGGCGGGCTCCTGGACTTCCGGCATCGTATGTTGTAATCATGACTCTTGCATTGACAAAAGTATGAAATTGCATCCTTTATTTGAAAACTTTCTATTTCTGTTTCAAACAAAACAAAGACAAATTGTGAGTTTTAAAAACACGTGGTGGATGGTTTGTGGTTTTCGGCTCTTGAACTGACTGTTTTGCACTTTCCATGCTCAACTCCTTTTCATTCCTTGATTGATATCCATTGACTTGTCATACTTCTGACCAAAAATTCTGACCACGGATACTCTCAACTCAAAACATATTTCTCTCTCAGGATTCAACTTTTCATACAACTTTTATCTTTCAACGAGCCAAAAATCGTCAAATCACGATCATTCTGAGTACTTTATTATACTTTGAAGTGTTGTCTTTGTACGTCAACCCTTTGTCTTACTTTTTACCATTGAAGAAGTTGGTAGTAAGTTTGGAGTTCTTTCTCACTTGACCTGACGTGAATTTGAGTCAAAAAATATACAAGACAACAAAATTTTCGTTTTGATGACAAGGACTCAAAAAAAATAAAACAAAAAGAAAAAGACAATAATCATCTCTTTTTCAAAACAAAAAGAAAAACTTATCTGAACGTGGAAACCAATTTTGATGATTATGACATGCATTTTGAATCAAACAACCAGATTTACCCTCACTAATCATTACAACTTATGTCTACTTATTGAGCTTGAAATTTAGCCAATCTTGAATTTGTTCCTTTTGGATAACAACTCTCCTTCGGCTAGTGGCACCTCAATTGGTTTTTACCAACGAGCCTATCTTATTTTCACTCCTTTCTCAGCTTACAATCGCCTTATGGTGCCCAACAGGGTTTTCACTAATAAGACTCTCTCTTTTTCATTCATTTTCCCCTCTTTTTTTTTTTAAGTAAACACTTAAAATATGAAATATCATGCACCCATAACATGTTTATCCTTGACATTCTCAAAGATTGATCTGAAGGTCTTTCTTTGGTTGTAACTTGGCTTTTGAATAAGGTTAGAAAGAAAGAGCGGCATGAGGCTCAAAAATTACATAACATTGGGTGAAGCATACAACTTTTGAAATCGACTCTATTAAGGAAATAAACTTTTGCCCCAGTTTTATTTCATTCTGGGTAAGTTGAATTTTCTTTTGGTTGGATCGAACCCCGGAGTAGGGCTGCTACGTATCTTGTCATAGCAAGAATCAGGTCAAACGTAGTTCATGATCATCAATTTTTTGCTTTTTCCTCTTTTTTTTTTTTTTTGAATCAAACTTTGCCATTTTTCTTAAATGAATATTTTTAGAGGTTAAATTTATAAGGACCAAAGAAATAATCTAATAGTAACTAAAGACGCTCACTCAATTATGCATGATAACATTTACATTAAATGCATTATAGGAAAATAGATAATACATATATTGTAATATAAACAAATATAGATATTGAAAATATAAAAGATAGAGTCACACTAGAAGACATGCAAGCAGAAGTGATATAGAAAACATGCAGATGACATAATAATTAAAAAAAAAAAAACAAATTAGTTAGATACAGAAAACATGAGAAAACAAAAAGGTAACATAACACAAATTTAACAAAGAGAAAAAAGAAGCTAACAGCAGTAAAACATCACGGAAAAAAAATGAAGTTTTTTTTTTTTCACACCAAACAACACGATAGCAATTAACATGACAAATCGGCGACAACAAAATCAAACAAAAACAAACATGAACGAATTATAGTTACAAACGAATATACACACAACATTTTTTTTTAAATTACTAGAATGTTTTCATTCATGCTTTTTTCATAATAAATTTATAACATAAATAATACATGATTGCATAAGAACCTGTGATAAATTAAATCGAATGATGAAGCAAGAAACCATCACTGGAAACTCAAACGGAAACTTGAAACTCAATTCAAAACTCTTTCTTCTCTCTATTGTCTCATGTTTTTTAGTGCTTCACTCTATGTTGTTTCTCTGTCTGTTTTTTTATCCGATGTTGTCTCCCTTTTTTTTTGTTTCTCTGTCTGGTTATCTGAAAAAGTACGTAAGTCCTTTTTTGGGGAGGGAGAAGTCCTTAAATAGAAGGATTCTTTGGGGGGAAAAGTTGAAGGGGGAACAGTTACTGATCAGGAAGAGGGAATTTGAATTTTATAAATAAAGTTCTCTTCTTTTTTTTTAATCTATTAATAATAATAAATAAATATTAATTAATAAATAAATAAGATAATAGAATAATAATAATAATAATAATAAATATAAATATAACTAATTAATTTTTATATTTAAAAAAAATATAATAAAAATTATAAATATCCTTAAACAAATATAATCAGGATAGTATTAAAACTACTAATTTATTTAAAATTTAAAAATAAAAATATATTTTTTATTTTTGTATTATTTTTAAAATTAGAATTACAAATAAAATAAAATATTCCAAAATTAACTTTATTTAGTTATTTATTTTTAAACTAAAAATTTATTAAAATAATATCGTATAAAATATAAATATTTAATATCGAAAATATATATATATATATATATTACACTCGGAGAGGGTCAAAATCACGTGTCTACAGTCCTATACTAATTAGTATCTCTGACTTCTTCGAAATAGGGGTCTAGATCACTTTTGATATATCTTCTTGAACTGACTCTACTAATACCATAACTAGTTCTAATCCACTAATTCATAAATACTAAGATCAATTAGAGCTCTTAGCACTTATATTAAAATTTGAAGGCTCTATTCTTGAATTTCACATATCTTTCAATTCTTGTCTTTAATCTTAGTATTGTTGTTTTCGCAATAACTTATGGGGAGGATCACTTGCCTTTAATGGAAACTGCTTATAATATAACTATTCGTTCTTCTTTCGGGTCTTCTCCTTTGAAGTTGTTTATGGTTTTAATTCCCCGACTCCCTTTGATTTAGTGGCATTGCCTACTATTGATGTTGCTAGTCTTGAAGGAAAGAATAAAGTTGAGATGATGAAGAAGATACATGAGTGAACTAGACTAGCCATTGAAAGGATGAATGAACAAGTTTTAGGCATAAATCCTAGGAACTAGTTTTGAAAGGAAGACCAAATTATGTAACACTATTCAAACTGCGCAACGCCCCGATTCCTATTTTGTTGAAGCAGGCTGAATAGCAGACTATTTTATTTGAATTATATATATATTCATATATATATATATATACACATATATATATATTCATACATCCTTTCTTAACCAAAAAAAAAGAGAGCAAGTTGCGTTCAGAAGAGAAAAACCGGGGGAGGGAGGAAGTCATAGCCAGGGGACTTAGTTTGGGTCCTTCCAAAAGGAAGACTAAATTGCATTCTAGAAGCGATGGACCTTTCAAAGTTCTCGAGTACATTGGATACGATGCTTACAAGTTTGATCTACCTTGTGAGCAATGTTCATGGATGCGTGATGAGGGAAAAAGCGACAAGACTCCGCATCACGCATTACACAATGCGTGAAGCGATACAACCGCATCATTGAACTAAAGCGCAATTTAAAAGAAAAAAGACCAAAAACATCCAAACAGTAAGTAGTAAGTCATAACTAAAAAGACCTCAACAACTATATAACAACAATAAAGACGATATATATAAGCAAAAGTTTAAACGAAACACCAAATCACAAGTTAAAACATCGAAACTGAAGAAAAAAAAAGTGAGGAGCATAAGTAAAAAAACAAAGAAAAGGAAAGAGAAAAACAAATAAGAAAATAGAGCAAAACAGTAATTGATCGTCATAATGAACAGCAGAAGTGAAAAAACAAAAAGAAGAAGAAGAAAGAAGAAAAAAATAGTAAAGTCGCAGCAGTGAAAAACGGCAAATCAAGGAAGGGAGAAGAAAGAAGAAAGAAGAAGGAAGAAAAATTATCACAAAATCTCAATGAAGAAGAAAAGAGGTAGCAAAAATGAAGTTGCGACTCTCTTCACAGCTAACCTTAAAATTTTGCAGAAGAGCAGGCAACAGTGCTCTGACTCTTTTTTAACTTTAAAATTGACCCGACTCTTTTATTTTTAATTTAAAAATGACCCAACAAATAAAATCAACACGATGTGAGCGCAACAGCTTGCATCTCGCATCACACCGCATCTCGCATCACAGGGTTATGCGCCCGTATTTGTTAAATAGCCTTGCATCAGTTACTCGCAGCGGAAAAGCCCTCGCATCGCATTGCATCACCACATAATGCGATGATGCGCTCGCATTCCCAAATACTGCTTGAGTATCAAGTAAGTGCTACTTTCAGTGTTGTTGACTAGTCCTTGTTTGGCATAGGGTCAAATTCGAGGACGAAATCATTTCAAACAGGGGGGCTTGATAGCTTTAAGGGCAAAGATGAAGCTATATAAGGCCGTTGTCACGGGAGAAAGCAAAAATTAAACGAATATCCCTAATGACTTTGAATAAAATAAAAAACTGAGAGGGAGAAACAACAAAGAAGAGAAAAATAATAAAAGAGAAGTAAAATTAAAATAACCAAAAAGTGAATAAGACAAAAGAACCCAAAAATTCATAGTCTCTGCTATGGGAAAAGCCAAAGCAAAAAAAGGAGGAAAAATAGTGCAGTAAGTAAGACTTGAACTAGGGACAT
Organism: Capsicum annuum; assembly: GCF_002878395.1. Taxonomy (NCBI): domain Eukaryota; kingdom Viridiplantae; phylum Streptophyta; class Magnoliopsida; order Solanales; family Solanaceae; genus Capsicum; species Capsicum annuum. Next base: position 146,270,979 of record NC_061114.1, read on the forward strand.
ACGGGTAAAGTTTGAACTCCCTTAACCAATGAGTTAAGCTTCTCATCTGTGTCAAGGGGATTCATTATGACATATATGCTCATAAAACTAAATTTTGACCTTACATATACCGTGTAATTATCCCAGGAAGAGGGTTCGAGTGAATCTCCTGGCCTCCACCAAGATCTGACCCTTCTTACCTCCACCTAGACCCGCCCCTACTTATACTCTGGTGCCTTCAAGAGTCATTTTGGCCGCACCACTTAGAAACTTCATGGTGCTTAAAATGGGCATAACTCAGTCGATTTGAGACATCATGTTGTAACGTAGGCTTATATAATTCCACGTGAGTATGAGGTGAAAGGGAAGAAAAAATACCAGCACCTGCTAGTTGTACAAGGACGAGGCGAACTATTTCAGCTCTTTTTGTTAACCACTTATGTGGTCATTATCCAGGTTAAGGGATGGACGAGAGTAGGTAAGGGATTGTGGAAATTTACACTGCATACTTAGTAATTAATTTAGCTCTTTCAAGTTTTCTTTATACAGGGCAAAAGGACTGTTATGCAGGAGAATGGTCAAATGTGAGCATATAATCTCAGCCGATCAAATTTAGAAAAGATAAGAAAATAGACTAGGTTTCACTGAAAATTGTAATCAAATTCAAATCCCCTACGTTAACCCCTTACTGATCCAATTAAGAGAAAAATGAACATTAACTCAGAAATAATTTGTACCTTACTGAAAAGGGTGTGAGCATTTGCCAACCTTGGAAGCAAAGGACCCATAATACGAAATGCTATTCTTAATACCGCAACAGATGTCACAGGCCTCAGGTGCTTAATGATAAGATGTGTTCCCTCGAGCCATTCTTGGGGGAGGTTGCAGAAGAAAGCATGTAGCAGTGCGACAATATTACCTAGAAGACCAATGATTACGTCAGTGCACTAGAATTCCATGTTGAAAAAGACAATGTTGAGAAAGGCAACAGCTAAATTATACCTAGAAGAAGAAAAAGAACACTGTTTGAAAGAAAAACATGATGCAATAATATAACTGCATTTGCAATAATATAACTCCCTCAAATGCAGTGTTACCAAAAGCGATCACTCCTTGCTTAAAGTGACAGAAGTAAGGTGAGGGTTAATGCGCTTCAGCATGTCGACATGTGCGTCCAATGATGGTCTCACATTTTACGCTCAAATGCAGGTCAGATGCAGTAGTTTTCTTCGAGCATTTCTTTTTTTAATTGAGAATAATGTTCAAGGAACAACAAATTGAACAGCCTTCAGGGGTAATATATAATGAAAGATTAAGAAGAGACGAAATTAAGGTCCCCATAAAAGGATGCTTAGTACTGGATTGAAGGAGTATCAGTACCCCCAAAACAATTAAAACCTACACTGTTTAGATCTATCAAAATCCTTGTGGCGCCTGTGTCGAAACAACACGATTTGGGTGTGGGCGTGGGTGTGGGATCCACACTCAATATGGTCAACCTAACTTGGGTGTTTTGAATAAACCTAAGACCTTTAAAATATAGATTGATTGGATATTTGGTTTCATTTTGGATTTATATCATTTATATATTCACATAAACTACTAGACAACTTTGCCATTCTACGAGATAAATAAAATACAAAGTGTTTAAAAAGAATTAAATTATACTAGCTCTTATTTAATAACTTGAATTAATTGTCAAATATATACTAATATATGTCATAATAGTTTAATTAATACACATATCTATAGTCCTATTAGTATCGCTGAATTCTAATATTAATGACGAATCTGACTTCAAGAGATGCACCCCATATAGGTACCCACACCCATTTCCACAAAACATAGAATAAAACTCATTTGATAACAAGATAGAGCATTTTAGCAGTATGAAGATATGACCACTACAGCGCCATGTTGGCTTTAGTCAAACCTGTCTACTGGTATTCTTCAATACCCTGCTTTCAAACTAAGATTTGACAACCCTTGTATAATAGGGTTTATTAGGGGTGAGGTATCTTCCTTTCCCTATTGGTCGATCTGGATCCAAAGAGTGCCTAGAAAGGTGTGTTTCTTTGCATGGCTGGCAACTAAAGGAGTGATTTTGACTCCAGAAAATTACAGAGGATCAATTATGTGAGTTGGTGGTTCATGTGTAGATGCTCTGATGAAGATGTGAATCATATCCTATTGCATTGCAAAGTGGCTATTAATTTATGGTCGATGGTCTGTTGGTTTGGAGTACAATGGGTGATGTCGGGCACAGTGATGAAAGCTTTTCAAAGTTGGGCTTTCAGGATGTGAAAGAGGAGGCCAAGGGTTTGGAGTGTCGCGTCATTAGCTATTATGTGGGTTATATGGAAAGAGAAATAGGAGAGCTTTTGAAGGGGTCGAGTAAGATATAGTAAAACTGCAAAACAGTCTTTTGTACTTAGTTTCATTTTGGCGTTACCATGAGGTTCCTGAGTTTCTTTTTAATGATATCATGAGGCTCCTGTAGTTTCATTTTGGCGTTACCATGAGGTTCCTGAGTTTCTTTTTAATGATATCATGAGGCTCCTGAGTTTCTTTTTGGCGTTACCATGAGGTTCCTGAGTTTCTTTTGGGCGTTACCATGAGGTTCCTGTTTGTATAGGAGATTGGACATATTTTGTAGACAACCATATTTTGGTGTGGGTTTCTCTACATTTTGGGTATACAGCTTGCATAGAGAGTTTTCCCCTACTGTTGATAAAATACTTTTCAAAAATAAAAGGTGAACCAAGTGAAATAAGAAACATTGCACATGTTCCCTTCTACATGACCTACTTCACAATTCAGGTCGTCTCATAAGATTGACTCTTTTCCTTAACTGGATAATCTACCATGTCTAAGAATCATGGATAATATGCACTCCTGTTATTTTGATAACAATATGGTACTACCTTGACATAATAGCCATACTTTTAAGGAAAATAAGAGTCTTTGTGCATTTGTTATTCCACTTTTAGTCTCCATATTATTCAACTAAAGACATATGACTTGCATTTCAATCAAACCTGCACTCCTAAATCCTAATCTCTGAAGTTGATCAAAGCAAAAGCATAACTGATACAAGAATAACCAAGGAAGATACAAAAAACCAAACACCAAAACAGTCCACTAGTCGAGAAACTGAGGACTTCTTTTGGTGACCACTCTCGGATTGACAATAACAACAACAAGAACGATTTATAATGGTGTTTTGACACCAAAACCAGCCAACCCAAACTATGATTAACAACACAATAAGATGAACAAGATAACAATAACAACAAGAGGAAACAATAACAACACACGGCTTAACAAAATGGTTACAAGGTTACAATAAAGATAAAGATAGAAAGTGTGACATCCACTACTATAATGACAAAGAACCTAAGTGTAGATGACAGACAAAGACCCCTAATGAAGATAATAGCAACACCTACACTCTACGGAGGACACAAGAGGGACTTCAATCCTTCAAGCACCCAACGATCCAAGCAAGTTAACTACAAATGTGAATCCACACCTAAGTTGTTCCTAGTTTCGGCCAAGTCCCTTTTGAGAGGGAACTTGTGTGTTTCAATTGTGTATTGCAAGATTCAATTTCCAATACTAAGGAAACCCTAGAATGTCCTGTATATAGTGCATTACAAAAATAGAAGCTAACTGACCAAAAGGCCCCTTAGTAGAGGGGCGCCCCTTAAGTGTAGGAATTTTGCAGTATTGGACGTTTTTGGTGAACATTCTGGGTCTTCTTTGCACCTTACTTGTACAAACCGAGCCTCGGGTCCAACACACACTCTCATAAGCTCATCTACGTGATTATTCCCGTATCATCCTCTCCATTTTGAGAGGAATTTGTCCACAAATTCAAGCAACCATCACCCGCAGACTCTCTCCTCTTTGACTCATTTCTTCAATGCTCCTCCCGAGGTTCGGATGTGCAACCACGGGTCCCATGAGGTCATCAAGCATACCCCTTGGACTTACATGTTCTACAACCTGCACATAAGAAGAATGGATGCTAGGCAAAGTGCTAGCATCTCGGTTAGTAAGCAACGAAGGCCCTTTGTGGGAAAATCCCACAACCTTGACTCTCGGCTCTTCCTCTCCTTCACCCTTCTCACTCTTGGTTTCTTCTTCCAAACCATCACTAAGCATGACTCTCCTTGCCATATACAAAGGCACTACACACTCTCCATCAATCGGCCAAGCATCTTCCCCGCCTTCCTCAATATCCACCTCCGCTTCAAGCTCTCCATCTTGAGTTTTTTCATCACCCTCATTCGATTCAAGTCCTACCTCCTCACCAAGGTAATACAATTTTTCCTCCCTAAGGATTACATTCCTCTGGTTAGGGCATTCACTAGCCCTTGACATTTAAAACATTGAAATCTCTGAGGACGAGAAGTAGAATTTGGTATACTTTCGTCTCTTAGAGGATACCTTTGGGCAGCCTTGGTTTCGATTTGGACAACCTTGTTCTCGGTTTTGTTGGCATTGGATGAGTGCTCTTGATGTTGGTGCCAATCCGAGGAACGTTGTTGGTGATACTTGGATTTGGAGGCCGAGAGCTCCCTTTCAATTTCCAAGGCCGCTTGGAAAATGCCATCGATCGTGTCAAATTTGTGGAGGGTCATCCGTGAAGCTCTGTCCCTATTCAACCCGACTTTGAATCGTATAATGTCCTGGCTCACTTGTTTTCCTCGATGGTCAAGCTTCAACATCAATTGTTGAAACTCGTCATACTATGCCAGGACACTTTTGTTTCCTTGCTTCAAGTTGTACAACTTGGCAAGAAGTTCTTGTTTGTAGCCCTTGAGTAAGTACCTTTGACGCATAAAGTACCTCAATCTAACCATGGAGATGGCTGCCCGGCAATCAACACATCACCAAAGCTCTTCACATACTCCCACCAAGTGTTTGCATACCCCTCAAAGTGAGCAATTGCATAACAACTCTTCTGCTCTTCGGTTAGATCATTCACTTGAAATATCCTATCACAAGATGACTCCCAAGCAACATATGCATCGGGATCAATCTCACCCTTGAAGAACGGAAGACTAACTTCGATGGAATTGAGGCCAAGCTCTCAGGTATGGTGACTACCCCTCACCTCTTTTTCCCTTTTAAGTGAACATCACCATAAGCTCCATAACCCCATGTTGTTCCTCCCTACCATAACCCACAACACGATTGGGTAGATTTGGATTAAGTGGATTCGCATTTGGAGGATAGTAAGGCCTTTCGTTTAATGGAGTTTGGATTGGAAAGTGAGGTCTTTGGTTGAGTGAAGGGCTCGAGTTTGGTGGAATTTGGGTTCTAAGTCCGTCATGTTGGACTTGGTGATGTGGAGGGTGGGTTGGTCTATCATACTCACGGTTTTGGAAAGCATTTGGTGGTGGTCTTGGTGGATTGATCACTTGGTGTAACATTTCGGGGGAGATTGTAGGGGAAGGGTTTTGAGGAGTTGAAGGTCGGGAACTTATTTGGCTTTCTACCCGTTCTAATCTCCCACTCATGGTAGACACATCTCCCTTTATTGTTGCCAAATCCCCTCTCATGGTTCTAACTTCCGTGCTCAATCTTTCAAGTGTTCAGGTGATAGCCTCAAGAGAGGCTTTCATAGTGTCAAGAGTACTATTGTCTACGGTTTGAGATATGGACCCTTCCATTGCAAGTACCTAATAAAAATTACCTACAAAAACAACAAACAATTAGTTCAAAGCTTCACCATACTCACACACTTCGATTACCTTACTCGTGGCTTCACAAGTGTTGTAAGCCGATTAAGGAATCAGTGAGGAGTCGAGGATTGAGTCTACTCTGGTTCGGATTGGATTTCGGTTTGAAACTCAAACAAATATCGTAGGACGAAAGCCAAGAACTAAATCAACGAATCAAAATGACAAAACGTACACAAATAACGCTATCAAGAACAAATGGGCCCAAAACTAACTAACAAGCTAGTAGGAGATTACTAGGTCGCCAATTAGTGTTCGAACCAACAAACGAAACCAAGAAACAATAAAATGAAACTAAGAAAATCTAAAATTTGAACTCACAAAATATTGTGTGAACAGTAATTTAGTGACGTGGCAGTCCACTATTGGCCTCGATATTGTCAAAATTTTACTCTCCAATTTCAAGTCTTGACCAATTTTACAATTTGGAAATGGTGGATTTGGTTAATGGAGAGAAATTTGGTCTTGGAGCTCCTTTTTCAAATTCAAACAAACTTGACCTTCTTGGTACTTTCTCCTTGAAACAAGGTCCTTAAATCAAGGAAAGTAGGTGAAAAGTAGTTGTCAAGTCTTGAAAGTGATGTGAACAAGTCTTTGACCAACAAGTACTACAAGCTTGTCTTTCACCTTTTGTAGATCTAATGTTCACTTTTTTGTTTTAACAAGAGATGAAAAGGGTGAAGAACAACAAGAACAACTACAATATTCTCCAAGAACAACAACAAATTCCAACGCCCAACTCCACAACATTAACAACACCTAATCGGCCACACTTTGTTCACATTAACAAACATCAACAAGTTCAAGTTCAAGCTTAGATTTGGACACCTTTTAGTGTTGGTGAGAAAGAAACTGTTAGAACATGAGTATGAATAGGAATAGAATATAAAATCCTACTTGGAAAAGGATTGTAATGTAGTGTCCTATTAGGAAAAGGATTGGAATATATTGTCTATAAATAGGGCCTCAATGTAATAATTTAGTTACAATAATTCAATAATATTTTCTTATATTTCTCACATGGTATCAAAGCTTCCACGATCTTGGTAAAGAATCAAAGAGTTTACGTTGCCGGCGGACGGCTATAATCCATATATGCCGCCCGTCTGGCCAATGATTATGTTAGCAAAAGTTGGTTCACTGACTCACTGTGTATCTTTCTAGTAACTATTTTCTCATATCTTTGCGTAGCACCATGCATCTGTCCGACGACTACTTTTTCATATCTATTTTTCTTAGCACCGTACTTCTTTTCGGTGACTATTTTCTCATATCTGATTTGCGTAGCACCGTGCATCTTTCCGGACTATTGTCTTATATCTGAGTTGCATAGCACCATGCATCTTCCTGGTGACTCCTCAGATTTAATTTACAAAGTTCCGTACGTCTTTCTGGTGACTCCTCAGATTTTTTTCAGTAGGGTCGTGCCATATTCCGACCCTGCCCATATAATTTCTCTTTTCCATTAGGATTGTGCCGTCATTCCGACCCTACTCATATAATTTCTATTTCTCCATAGGGTCGTGCTATCATTCCGACCCTACACATATTTTTATTTTTCAGTCGGGTTGTGTCATCATTCCGACCCTACCCATATACTTTTTTTTTCCTCAGATTGTAGTCATTTTTCAGCCATCAAATCTAATAATCCGGCGTGTGAGCATGTTTCGGCTAAGTTTCCGGTGACTTTCATGTTCAAGATCTACTCGTCTCTTGATTTCGAGATGACCCGTATATTTTATACCAGTTTTTGGCAATTTTCCAGCGACACATCAACTTTATGGCAATATTTACTACTTTTAAGATCATTTTTTCAGTTTGTTCCGTTTCAATTGAGGTCTCCCAGACGTCCAAAGCAGTCCTTATCAGTTTTCATGCAGATATCTTCACCAAGTCCCTCGCCGATTCTCATATTAGTTACATCCATAACAAGCTTGGTACATATGTCTTCTATGCACCAGCTTGAGAGGGGTATTAGAATATGAGTAGGAATAGAAATAGCATATAAAACCCTAGTTGGAAAAGGATTGTAATGTAGTGTCCTATTAGGAAAAGGATTGAAAAATATTGTCTATAAATAGAGCCTCAATGTAATAATGTAGTTACAACAATTCAATAATATTTTTTGCTTATATTTCTCACAGAAACCAACACAAGAAACACTCTAAACAACAAAAGACTACTAAATCTAGACACACAAACAAGTTTTCAGCCAAGACAACAACAAGAACCACAACTTTTTCGGCCAAGAACAACTGGAACACCAAATCTGTTTTTTTTGTTTTTGATTTTTCTAACTCTCAAGCCCAAGATTGATCTTGTTAGAACAAAATCAAAGATGGCTCTGATATCAAATGATACAACAATAACCAAAGAAAACACAAAAAGCACACACCAAAACAGTCCACTAGTCAAGAAACCGAGGACTTCTTTCGGTAACCATTCTCGGATTCACAATAACAACAAGAAGAACGGTTTATAATGATGTTTTGACACCAAAACCAGTCAATCCAAACTATGATTAACAACACAATAAGATGAACAAGATAGCAATAACAACAAGAGGAAACAATAACAACACACGACTTAACAATACATAGAATGGTTACAAGGTTACAATAAAGATAAGGAAAGAAAGTGTGACATCCACTGCTACAATGACTAAGAACAAGTGTAGATGACACACAAAGACCCCTAATGAAGATAATAGCAACACCTACACTCTACGGAGTACACAAGAGTGACTTCAATCTTTCAAGCACCCAACGATCCAAGCAAGTTAACAACAAAAGTGAATCCACACCTAAGTTGTTCTTAGTTTCCACCAAGTCCCTTTTGAGAGAGAACTTGTGTGTTTCAATTGTGTATTGCAAGATTCAATGTCCAAAACTAAGTAAGGAAACCCTAGAATGTCCTTTATTTAGTGCATTACAAAAATAGAAGTTAAATGACCAAAAGGCCCCTTAGTAGAGGGGCGCCCTTCAAGTGTAGGAATTTTGTAGTGTTGGACGTTTTTGGTGAACATTTAGGGTCTTCTTTGCACCTTACTTGTACACCCCGAGCCTCGGGTCCAATACACTCTCATAAGCTCATCTATGTGATTATTCCCGTATCAATAACGGATTCCAAATAGTTGACAAAATTCTTAGTTAAAAAAATCAAAATCAAAGAGAGATCACAAACTAAAAACAGGGGGTTCTTGGCTAAAGAGTCATTCTCAAAAGTTATTTTGATAAAAAGACACCAGTCTGGAAAAAATAGGAAAGAGACTTTTTTATGGCAGAGATACTTTTTATGACATCATCAAATAAAGTTTTAAAAACAACCACCATAGCATACAAGTTCTAAAACATACGGTTTAGCCCCTGACCCCACCTCAACCTCCAACTTTTATAAAATACAAATCAATTCATTTAAATAATATATTATAAAAGATTTTATTTTTTAAAAAAAAAACACAAAATTCCCCAACAAGCTTCACACGATCAACATATTTTTTCCTCCAGATTTCATGATTTTCGAAGCTTCTCCGATGAACTTTTTTCGGTTACCATCGAAAAATCACACCACCACTGTTATAATCCTCCCATTTTCATCCGTTGTTAACCACTTCTCCACTGATTTTTCCATCCATTGTTGCCTATAAAGTTTTCAAATCAATCCACTTTTACGAAAGAAATTCAAGCCATTAGCTCCATTGTAACCCTCCAAGTGTTCTTTCAAAGTTGAAATCCGTTCCATTATTCTGGTGGTCATTGAAAAAGCAATCAGGTTCAATCTTTCTATTATAGTATGAAGTTCTTGTCGGTCTTGGACTAGTACAGTTTAGGCAGTCTAGTCATCGATGGTCTAGGCCTATTATGAGAATTAATGTAGTCGAAAGGTCTCAGGAATAGATTCTAGGCCTATAGGCACGTGGGATTCTACATGCTTGTAAGGAAGAGCAATGGTAGTAAGAACCAATTATCAAAACAAACCTATATTGGGAAACAATATTTGTTGTCAAACATTACTTGTCCTAATACTACCCATAAGCATCACTCTTTCTAATACTCGTTTGATCATGTGTTCAACGCTTGAATGATGTTAATTCTTCTCATTTAATTTAAATTTTCCATTTTAGTCACACTTTAATGATTTAGGATTATTACATGTCCTAATACATTGTTTGAACAAAATAATTTTGCAATGTTTGAATGATGTTAATTCCCCTAATTTAATTAGATTGAACTTAAGTTCCCCATTTTAGTCATAATATTGTTTGCCTATATATTCAACTGGTTGATTGTATGCTGCTTGCAAGGTGTATAATAGATGAGGGTTTGATCTATAATATATGGAACGGTTTAGTACATATTTATCAATTCAAAGTTTGGACTTATCCTATTTAATCCATTTAAAATATATCCTTTTACGCCATATAGGGTGAAGGAAAAACCTAGACATTGAATTTATTTAATTGCAGTACATTTGATTTATTCACAATCTTGTTCTGAGGAAAAATTTGTACAATCACTTTCGCAAACTCATTGGATCATGTCACCAATTGGTGAAGACTCTCATATGATGTAATAATTAAGTATTATCATTTACAAATAGTGCTAACTCCATTATTTTATTTTAGTTAATTGATTTCTTATTTAGCCGAATAGTAGTCAACTTTATAACATATACCAAATGGTTGATCGATTATTAACAAATGGTGTGGTTGAGCAATATGCGATACGCTTCAAGTAGTAGTCTAGTATATATATATCATGAGGTTGATTATTGACAAATGGTGTAGTTGAGTATAACTCATATTTGTTGATAATTAACACAGGTTGATTCATGACATACTTATCCATAATTCATTAGACTTGTGCGAATTGAGGTTTAGATTAGAGTTTTGTCGAGTAAAAAACCTTATAAATGTTCATTATTTTAGACAAAAATCAAGCATTGACAAACCAAAAGAGGGCAAAATAAAAACAAAAAAAATTATTCTTTTGTTGTTCTGTACAGATAATTACTATGTAGATTTTCAAAAAAAGGGTATATGAAATTGAAAATTGTATTTAGGTGATTCTATTTGTTTGATCATTTCAAAGAGCATACAATAACTGATGCCTAGATGTTTGTGACCTATAGCTGGTTGATGCCTAAATTGTGAGTGTGATCTATAACTGACCATCTAGCCGGTGACTGTAAAATTTCAGTACAATGAGTAAGAATAGCTAATTGGATCTGTTAAAAATAACCACCTAAACTACTGGAATGGAGTTAAGATTGACGATGATAATAGTGATATTGTATATGCTCAAAATTATGAATGATAAAATCATCTATATTGTAGCTAATGAAGCTAGAGTCTATGTCGAAAAAGTGAGTTTTAACAACAATGGAGGAAAATTAAAGCTTATGGATAACAAAGACTAAAGCGGTGAAGATTATATCAGTTATGGAGTAATTTTCGATGAGAGCCAAAAAATTTGGCCTAAAAAAAGGTCACAAATTTGGCTGAAAAGGAAAAAACAGAAGTTTTTTAAAGGGGAAAAGAACCATTGATTTTCATCTTGACTCTAAAAAAAAATATCAATATGGAGCTCAAAATGCTTGAAATCAGAAGATAATCTATTTGATAACAATGAATTAAGAGTTTCGAGATTGGAGATTATAAATCTAATGGAAAGATTTAGAGTTTGGAGAAAAAAGAATGGAAGAAAGCGAAGAGAGAGAAATGTGGTTGGGAGTGTTTTAGGGGAATAGTGGGGTGGGAAGTGTATTTAAAAAATACTTGAAGGGGTGTATTAAGTTTTCAAAATGATAAACAGCACCCTGACCCCATACCTTTTCTATTTTTCAACTCTCAAATCCTAAAAATTAAATAAAAAAGAAATTGTCTTTTTCAAAATGACATCTTTTCCAAATCTTCTCAAAAAACAGTAGCAAAACTTGTTGACTATCACGCTACTCTTTTAGAACATTACTTCACTACTACATGTCGCACTGCTAGAACATTACTTCACAACTACATGTAAGGGAGAACAACAAGGTTTTGTAGTCCTCACATGGGTAATACAAGAATTTTGATTCTTTAATGCAATGAAGTTGCTATACATGGCTGTTGACGCCTTTTCCCTGCATATTTCCTTTCTAGAACACCTAAGGTCTTTTTATAGGTAATGAACTACACTCTTAATTCTTACGTTGATGTGAATAGGTACGTGGGAAAATATCTAAAAAGTGTAATTGAGGATGCTTGGCTATATCATAAAAGTGTTCAATTTAATGCATATTCTATAGATGTTGTGTCGTCTTTGGCAAGCCCATTAGAGTACTTGATTGATAGAGTTAAATTGGAGAAGCACATATCATCTCCGGCGTTATTCATACATGAATTTTGTTGTGCTCATACAAATAAGAGAACTTTCTATTAGGATGACGATGTCCACATGCTTTATAAAGGTGATTTTATACAAGAAAGGATTAATTGGGTTAAGTGGACACATGGTCACTATCTTGGTTTGTTCCTACCATTGTTGTTTTCAAGTAATGGATGTTGTTTACTATTGTATGTCATCTTGATTATGCGAGATTTAAATTCAAGGACCAATTGTTTTCAAGAAGAGGGGAATGATAGCATCCACTCTGGTCCACTTGCATTAAGATTGACGGGCTTCAATGAAATCAAGAAGATGCTTATGATGGAAGAAGAGCCCAAGAATGAGTCCAAGAATTATGGAGAAAAATGGGCAAAGTGCTACACATATTTCATGATTCAAGTCCAAGCCCAAAAAGAAAAGATTGAGCCCATATGGGTTGTGAGTAAATTTGAAAAACTTTTCCTTATTTTCTTAGGAGAGAATTTTTTGTATTATTTTTACATGCTTTCCTAGTCCTAGTAGGATTTTATTTATTATTTCCATAATAGTAGATCCTAATCCCATGCTATTTGGGATAGCTTTTTCCTAGTCCTAGTTAGATTTGATAAAGGTAGATTCCAATCCCATGCTATTTGGGATAGGTTTTTTTCCCTATATATAGGGATGAATTTTGTTATTTTCAATGAGACAATATTATTATTAATTGAGAGTTTCTCTTATTTACACCTTTGTGTGTGGCTACTTGGAATTTATCTTGAAACCCTATAAGAACGATTCTTTAGGAGGTAAGATTAATTCTTAATTTGATATCTTTGGTTTCTATTAAAGTTAATTAAAGAAGGTGATTAGTCTTATATTAATTGTTGTCTTTAGTTTCTTTGAAATAGGGGTCTAAATCACTTTTGATCTAAATTCTTGAATTGACTCTATTAGTATTATAATTAATCTTAATCCGCTAATTTTGAATACTAAGATCAATTAGGGTTCTTAGCACTTAACCTCGAAATTGGGGATTTTATTCTCCAATTTTACCTATCTTTAATTTCTTGTCTTTAATCTTAGTATTTTCGCTTTCGCATTATTTTTCTTGTTTATTAACGTAACCCAATTCTTATCACTAATGCTAAGTTGGTTGAGAGTTAGGATGAAGAAGAGAAGCGGGTGAAAAGGGAGGAGTACAAGTTAGCTCAGAAAAAGGCTAAATTAGCAAGTACTGCTGCTAAGACAACAGCGTTTGAGAGCTTGTATGCGGGACTGGAGAAGAGAGGCAGGAAAAAGAGGTTGTATAGGCTTGTAAGGATGGGGAGCGGAAAGGTCGTGACCTCGATCAAGTGAAGTGCATTAAGGGGGAGGATGACAGAGTACTGGTGGAGGACGTTCATATTAAGAGAAGATGTCAGTCATATTTTCATATACTCTTGAATGATGAGAAGGACAGAGACATTGTGTTAGGGGAGCTAAAACACTCAGATGAGTGCCTTGCTTTCAGTTATTGTAGGCGTTTTAAGGTTGAGTAGGTCAGAGAGGCTATTTGCAGGATGCAAAGGGGTATGGAGACGGGACATGACGAGATTCCGGTGGATTTTTGGAAGTATACTGGCGGAGCAAGTTTAAGGTGGTTGGCTGAATTGTTTAACGATATTTTCAAAACTGCGAAAATGTCCAAGGCCTGGAGATGGAGTACTATGATTCCTTTATATAAGAACAAGGGTGACATCCGAAGTTGAACCAACTATAGGGGTATTAAGTAGTTAAGTCCAAGATTTGGGAGAGGGTGGTCGAGCGGAGGTTGAGGAGGATCGTGTTTATTTCTGAGAATCAGTTTGGATTTATGCTCGATCGTTTGACGAGAGAGGCAATTCACCTGGTGCAGAGACTGGGGAACAGTACAGGTAGAGGAAGAGAGACTTACACATGGTGTTCATTGACCTGGAGAAGGCGTACGACAAAGTCCCTAGGGAGGTTCTTTGGAGATGCTTGGAGGTAAGAGTGGTCTCGGTAGCGTACATCAGATCGATTAAGGACATGTATGATGGAGCGAAAACTCGGTGAGGATGGCGGGAGGAGATTCAGAGCATTTTCCTATCTTGACAGAGTTGCACCAGGGATCGACTCTTAGCCCGTTTTATTTGCCTTGGTGTAGGATGTGTTGACGCCGCGTATTCAAGGAGAGGTGCCTTGGTATATGCTATTTGCGGATGATGTAGTTTTGATTGATAAGACGCGAGGAAGTGCAAATGATAAATTGGAGGTTTGGAGACAAACCCTTAAGTCTAAAGGGTACAGGTTGAGTAGGACCAAGACGGAGTACATAGAATGTAAGTTTAATGACTTGATGCAGGAGGACGAGGTGGTAGTGAGGTTGGATTCTCAGGTTATTTGTAAGAGGGATAGTTTTAAGTATCTTGAGTCTATGATTCAAGGGAATGGAGAGATTGATGAGGATATCTCTCACCTTATTGGGGCAGGATGGATGAAATGGTGGCTCGTCTCGGGATTGTTGTGTGATAAGAAGGTGCCTCCCAGGCTTCAAGGCAAATTCTACAAAATGGCAGTTCAACCGGCCATGCTATATGGAGCGGAATGTTGGCCAATCAAAAACTCCCACATTCAAAAGTTAAAGGTGGCGGAAATGAGGATGTTGCATTGGATGTATGGACTTACTAGTGGAGATATGGTTAGGAATGAGACTATCTGGGAGAAGGTGGGAGTGGCTTCGGTGGAGGAAAAGATGCGGAAAGTGAGGCTGAGATTGTTTAGGCAAGTGATGAGGAGGGGCACGGATGCCCAGTTCGTAGGTGTGAGAGGTTAGCTTTAGATGATTTTAAGCAAGGTAGAGGTAGGCCGAAGAAATATTGAAGGGAGATGATTAGATGCGACATGGAGAAGTTACTGCTTGCTGAGGATATGACCCAAGATAGAAAGGTATGAAAGACACGAATTAGGTTAGAAGGCTAGTGCGTATGGGTGAGTTGTAGCCAGTAGTTAGGAGAGTTTTGGTGTAGTCGGGCTAGTAGTATTAGGGTTGTGTCCATAGATTGGAGCTTCTAGTTATGAGGGTTTGGGTGTGTTGGGTGCCTTTGGTTTGTTAGTATATAGCATTACTTTGTGGGTGTCTTATTTATGTTATTCCATATTGTTTCATGTTTTATTACGACTTTGTTTACTGTCCTTTGTCTTGAGTCATGGGTCTGTCGGAAACAGTTTCTCTACGTCTTCGGAGATAGTGGTATGGACTGTGTACATTTTACCCTCCCCAGACCCTACTATGTGGAAATACACTGGGTTTGTTATTGTTGTTGCCTCAACCGGATTAATCTCTTGGAGAACGTATAGAATTATCATGTATCACTTTAAGTTTGAGAAAATTAAAGTGAATCTATCCTTGAAGGTTGATAAACACTTGGATGGAAATTCTAACTACATTTCTCTAAGCAAATATAAGTATGACCTCACATAACCCATAGTTAGACCAAGTTGAAATATCAAGGTGAACATAACCCTAGTTTACAATTTCTCTATGTTAAAACATTACAAGAAGATATTCATTCTCTGAACTGTGATTGTTATATTATTATTTAAACCAAAACCTCCCTTTTATTTTGTGGAAACTTATGATTAAAAGTCTAGTAATTTACATACAACTTAATTAGCACTTTATTCCCTGTAGGATTCGACCCCAACCTTTGTTGGGTTATATATTTGACGACGATCGCTTACGCTTATGTAGAAGAAGTTGTAGTTTGAACGTATCAGTAAATCACTCCCTACCAAAGTTGACTCCATACCTAAGGCCCAAACCCTGGACCTCTGGTTAAGGATGAGGCGTACTTACCACATCACCACAACCTTTAATGGTAAAAAATTATGTGCTTAAGTATAAAAATTGTAAAGATTTATCAATGACACAAAATTAACATGCCCAAAAAAGGGGCACCTCGGTGTACTAAAGCTCCCGCTAAGCACGGTACGGGGAAGGGCCAGACCACAAGGGTCTATTGGATGCAGCCTTACCTTACATTTCTGCAAGGGGTTGTTTTCACGGCTTTTACCCGTGACCTCCTGGTTACATGGCATCAACTTCACCAGTTACTCCAAGGTCCCCCTTCAAAATATTAACAAAAATTAACATGCCACTACGTCAAATTAATCACGCAACAGAAAAATATGACAAAAATTATGCTTCTTTAATTAAATTTATTTATTCTTACTTCATGAATTTGGGCCCGGTCTTAGCAGGGACCTCCTGCAACTAGCAACACCTATTAAAGGATAAACTTGGCTAGCTTTTTGGGAAGGGCATGGAATCGTGTACTGAGATGAATTTTAGTGCCAGAAAATAGGAAGGGGGAAGGGCGTCGTGGTCATGTGCTGGTTTTTGTGCTTCTTATATCCCCATTCCCCTGCCTAAACTCTTCAGAATGTTCCTTCACTCAAGATGACGATGTTATATCAAACTTCTAATAGTAAGCCAATGGTTAAGTTTGAATAACTTGAACATGTTTTCTCTGGTGAAAGCAGTAGGAGGATGAACATGACCAGGAGATCAGGGAGGATCAGCAAAGGCAAGGTTGGAGGAGGAAGTGGCGTCATCATCAATTTTTGCTACTCCTTTTCTTTTACATGGCGTCATCATCAAGTTACGATACTCCCTTTCTTTTACTTTTTCTATTTTTATAAGCAAAATTCTGATATATATATATATATATATATACCAGTCAATAGAGGTCAATCGATAGAAACAAAGAGAGTGGGCAAACAAACAGGCAAAGCTATTCCAGATTGGTTAAGGAACGTACCAATGGCTGTTGATGTATTATCCTGTGCAGCCCAGGTGGGATCTAGTAGAGCATAGCTAACAGCAGATTCTAGTTCACCCACTGATCTTTTAGCATCAGTAAGCCACCAACTTTCTTTTATTATGCGTGCAGCTTCAACATACAGCTGCACATGAAACTCTGGAGGAAGTTGTGCCAAAAGAAGACCACATGCTTGGATCAACAAGCAAGACAGCTGCTGGCAAGTATAACCACTACGTGAAACAAAATTAGAAGTATTCATTCCTGAAACTGATGGAGCGCTCCTAGTTGCACCCAAAGAATCAGTACTTCCCCCTGAAGGAGAAGTAGGCAAAATAGAGCCTTGTCCAGAAATACCAGGAGCTCCATGCAGCCCATTGCTGGATTGGACAAGGGTTGGCTGTATGTGAACAACAATTTGAACAAGAGATGAGACAATCTGCGATGGCGAAACAGGAAGAGAAAGCAATTCTACCACAGCTGTTTCAAGAGTAAGCTGGGTGAATGTTCCAGGGTCTTGCATCTGATAATATGGTTTCTGCCCATCAGAAGAAATAATAGGCCCAGGTTGCAATGATGCCTGGATCTTTCCATGGGGAGCACGGGTAGAATTATTGGCAAAATCTCCCATTGCCGCACATTTGGAGCTATTATTTAAAGCAGGAATAACATGATTCACCAGTCCTAACAAAAGTGTAGCAAAGTAGTCCAATGGTGGGCACATTGCTGCATTTGATGAGTTGATATGCTGTGGGAATGACTCTGAAAATGGTATCTGAAAGAGAAAAAAAAAAGAGAATGATTCAATAACTACTAAAAGAGAAGGGCAAAAATAAACTAGGAAGTTATAGAGTATCAACCATCATCACCTTTTTAATATCTAAGATATTCAGTACACGGAGTATTAGCTTTCCAGGAAGATGACCATAGAAATAAGCAAGTATATCACGAACAAATGCAAAGTTCAGAGGATAGTAATGAAGGAAGGTCGAATAAACTTGAAGAACTCTATCAGCCGCATCCATAGCGTCGTTTTCGATGAGTCTATATATGATTAGGGGGATGACTGGAAGCAGGCGTGCAGCAATATCATCAAAAAATGTTGGATATCTGAAAGCAAAAGCAAGAAAAGGTTGACAGCTGTATCTGAGATCTAAAATTTGAGAAAATTACTACCTGGGAGCACAAGAAACAAGAGATAGTACATATATATACACACACATATCATCATATATCATATATGATGCAATAGCAAGTAATTGAAATGGGATTTGTCAATCTAGGAGAAAGATACTCGAAGAAGATGAAACTGAATTCAGGGCTTAAGCCGAAAAAATCAAAGAATAGAGAAATTAGGGAGAAACTGAAGTAATTTGTATTGATTGAATGAATATTTACAATGATTTACATCATGTATTTATACTACAATTCAGCTAAGATCAACTACACTCTTCTAACTAACTGGATAACTGCCTGCTAACTGAATGCTAAGTGCACAGTAGTAACTAACCTTGTGACTGTGAACAGTGCTACAATGTAAATTGATTTTCAAATGCTAATGTTGTTTTAACTGCTTCTTGTGACTCGAATAAAAGGCTCATCTCATCATTGTATCAATACCCTCTTCTAATGCAAATCCTTGACCTCAAGGATGAAATGTAGGGAACCTGTGAAGCAACTCTGATTCAAACTCCCAAGTAGCTTGAGTATCATCAAAGTCAGATCACTTGAGTATCATCAAAGCCAGACCACTTCACCAGAACTTGACCAACAGCTTTATTACCTCTTTTCACCAATCTTCTGTCTAGAATAGAGTCAGGTTAAGGACAACAAGGGCTTGAAAGTTGAATCACGGAGGGTGGTTGATACTAGAAGGGATCTCAAAACACCTCTTCAATTGAGAAACATGAAAGACTGGATGGATTAGGACATCAGAAGGAAGTACCAACCTGTAAACTACTGAACCAACCTTAGCATCCACCAGATAAGGTCCATTATATTTAGCAGCTAATTTTGGAAATGTCCTCAAAACCAGAGAGATTTTCCTTATAGGGTTGAAGCTTCAGATAAACGCAATCACCTATCTCAAAAGACCCCTCAGATCTATGCTTGTTAGCAATGTCGCTCATTCTTTGCTGAACTCTTCGAATATGGAAACTCAGCAATTCAATAATAGCCTCCCTAGCAGACAAGGATCTATCCACCATCTCAGTAGACGCTTCACCAGTTAAGGAAGGAAGATGAATAGGAGGCTTTTGTCCATACAAAGCTTCATAAGGGGTGCATCTAATATAAGTATGGTAGGTAGTATTAGTCCATACAAAGCTTCATAACGGGTGCATCTGATAGAAGTGTGGTAGGTGGTATTATACCACCATTCAGCTAAGGGTAAATAAGAACGCCACTCCTTAGGATTATCAGAACAAAAACACCTCAAATAAGTCTCCAGTGTTCTATTCAATATCTCAGTCTAGCCATCAGTTTGAGGGTGATTTGTTGATCTCCGCAGTTGGACTTCTTCTAGACTAAACAATTCTTGCCAAAAGTTGCTTAGGATGATAGGATCTCTATCACTAGTAAATGTATTGGGCATGCCATGCAATTTAAAGATGTTATCAAGGAAACACCGAGCAACTGACCGAGACGTATAAGGATGTGTCAAAGCTAAGAAGTAGCCAAACATGCTCAATCTATCAACAACCACCAGAATGACCTCCTTTCCACTAGATTTGGACAATCCAAACATATATCTGTCCACACACCATCACTGGTAAAGGTTGCAGCATACCTGAACTTGCAGCAACATCATACTTGTGTCTTTGACAAATATACCAAAGTCTCTTAGAGTCTTGCACAAAGTGTTTCCAGAAGAATAATGACTGCAGCCTCTTAATCATGGAATCTATGCTGGTGTCCACCTTGAGTAGAATCATGCCAGATGGACATGACATCCCTTCTAAGTTGAGCATTTTGACCAAACATTAGTCTGCCATTCCACCTCAATTGACTGTTAAGCCTAGTAAGGATTTATAAGGAAAACACTGAACCTTATTAATGATATCCTGAAAATACTGATAATTGGTCCAAGAATGTTTAATACTATCCAAAAGATCACCATGACATCCTAACACAGAGATAGCCAACAACTCAGCATCGGGTTTCCTACATAAAGCATCAGCAACCTTATTTCCACCCCTTTCTTGTACACAATGCAAACATCAAATGCCATTAATTTGGAAATGCAAGCCACCTAAAAGTCAGTATGAATAGACTGGTTCAGCAGGCACTTAAGTGCCTTTTGATCAGTTTTGACAATGAATCTTCTACCCAACAAGTGATGAGACCATGTAAAAACAGCAAAGAGTAGAGCTAACAGTTTTCTATCACAAACACTCATAGCCTGGTGTTTAGGAGCCAATGATCAGCTAATGTAAGCAAGGGGATGGCCTTCTTGCATTAATACAACTCCAATACCCTTACCACTAGCATCTGTTTCCACGATGCATAATTAGACATAGCTAGTACTGGTGCAGAGACTAAAGCAGCCTTAAGTTCCTCAAATGCCTTGGTAGTATCATCAGTCCATAAGAACCCTTCCGAAGGAGATCATGTAGAGGTCTACAGTGGTACCAAAACCTTTGATAAACCTCCAATAATAACCAGCAAGGCCTATAAAACCCCTCAACTGCTTAACATTCATAGGAGTAAGCCATTGTTGTACAACTTGGATCTTTTAGGATCTGTTGCTACACCTTCTTTACTGATCACATGCCCTAAATATTCAACTTTAGGAACCCCAAATGCACAATTGAACATTTTAGCATATAACTGATGTTGAACCATAAGCTCAAATACTACCCGTACATCATTAATATGAGCAGACATACATCATCAAAGAAGACCAGTACATATTTTCTTAACAATGGCTTGAACACAACATTCATCAAGCTTTGGAATGAACTCGTAGTGGCCTTCATGAGCCTTAAAAGCTATTTTGTGAGCATCACTACCAGTAATCCTAAGTTGATGGTAACCAGTTCTAAAATCTATCTTAGAGAATAAAGAAGCTCCATATAATTCATCCCGTAAGTCCTCAATGATAGGAATAGGAAACTTGTCCTTAATTGTCAATTGATTTAATTCCCTATAATCCACACATAACCTCCTAAGTTCCATCCTTTTTACCCACCAATACCACAGGAGAGGTATAAGGACTAGTGTGAAGCTGAATAACTCCTTAATCTAGCATCTCTTGAACCAACTTCACAATAAAATCGTTCTTCACACCAGGATATCTATATGGTCTTTTGTTGACAGGTATAACAGAGTCCATGAGAGGTATTTTATGGTCAAATAAACCTCTATAGGGTGGTAAAGTAGTAAGAGGTTCAAAAATAACATTAAACTGCTGTAGTAATGCAGACAATGCAGGATGTAGTTCAGTACCTTGTGAAGCTTGAATGCTGTAACAATAAGTGCCAGAATTTGTAGTAGCAGGGATATCCATCATGTGTGGAACTGAGCATCAGACCCTACACCTTTAAGTAAGGAACTAGCCCTTGAAGATTATAGCTGACCAGTTGCACCTCTCAACACATGCTTCTTCCCTTGATATTTGAATTCTATAGTTGTCCTTAAAATAAAACAAGATTCTACCAAGAGTATTCAACCACTACATTCCCAATACAATGTCCACATTGCCCTAAGATAATAGTAAGAAATCAAATGAAAATTGCCTTGAAGCAACCATTGCAAGTTCTTGCATATAGCAATAATCTGCACTAGTCTACCATCTGCTACACTAACAGATTGTTCAAATATATCACAAGGTTTACACCCTAACTTCGTAGCGATCTCTTGATCAATGAAGTTGTGGGTGCTACCAGTATCGATTAAAACCTGAAATGATCTGTTCTCATTATAATTAGTGACCCTAATGGCTTGATAACCATATGCACCTGTGAAAGATTGCAAGGAAATGGTCATGAGTTCATCAAGTTTCTGGACACACAGAACACCTTCTCCAAACGGATTATCATATTTCCCATCAAAGGATGCATCCTCATCTATCAGTTCTACCATAATAATTGTTATAAGCTCCACAGTTATGACCAACAACATATTTATCATCAAAGAGAAAACACAGGCCTTTAACACTTTTTGCATTCATTTCTGCAGCAGTAAACCTTCTGAATATTTTTGGTTTAGTAACAACAGGCTGAGAGATGGTGTTTTTTTGATAGCCAGAGATTCTCAAGGTAGTTGGAGTAGGCAAGATGGTATTACCCCATTTATGCAGTGATATGAAGCCTAATGAACTAGCCTGTGCTCCAAACGTTTCTTCCTGTAACCTAGAAATCTTATAAACCTGAAGTAAGGTTTTGGGTGCTTGGATCTTAACTGCTATATTCAATTCAGGCATTAATCCTCCCGTTTGAAATATTAAATGCAGTTAATAATCTATTAAAATCAGCTTGGTACTCCTTAACACTACCAGTTTGCTTAAGGTTCTTCAAGGCTTCCATTGGATCCTCAAATCCATCCTCAAACCTCTCATTCAAGGCTAAAACACACTCGGTCCACTATATATCAATTGAAGAAGTGTGAGAATTCATATATGATCTATGCCATGCAATGGCTTCACCATCTAAATGAATGGAAGCAACCTTAACCCTATGTTCAAAGGGAAATTTCTTCTAAAGAAAAAACTTGATCAACTTCAACCAAAAAAATGAGGAAATTCAAGCTTAGAATAACGAGTAATGAACTGGCCATTACCCCCAAATGCAGTACCATGCTCATCCCTTCAGGCTGCACACCCACTGGACAGCTTCTAATAGTTGAAGACTCAGCGCATCCTTGATCCATTTCTTTATCCTTCAACACCATGGATCCAAGTGTTTACTTGATTCCCAAAAACTACTTATCAGCTTGAATGTTACGCTCACAAATGCTCGACATTCCCTCCATTAATTTATGCAATTGATTTTGGATTAGAGAAAGCTTACCATCCATTTCTTCACAAATCTTGTCTGGATTTATATAGCGAACCACCATGATTGACTAAGCCGAGAATCAGTAGCTCTGATACCAATTGATGCAATAGCAAGTAATTGGAATGGGATTTATTAATCTAGGAGTAAGATACTCGAAGAAGCTGAAACTGAATTTAGGGCTAAGCCAAGAAAAATTAGAGAATAGAGAAATTAGGGCGAAACTTAAGTAATTTGTATTGATTGATGAATGTTTATAATGTTTTCCATCATGTATTTATACTACAATTCAGCTAAGATCAACTAAACTCTTCTAACTAACTGGATAACTGCCTGACAGCTAAGTGCACAGTAGTAACTAACTTTGTGACTGAACAATGCTACCGTGTTAACTGATTTTCAAATGCTACTGTTGTTTTAACTACTTCTTGTGACTCAAATAAAAGGTTCATCTCATCATTGTATCAATATATCATATAAATGGGAAGCCCCAAAGTACAAAGTTGGATTAACATTTTACCCCTACACTAAATTAAAATGCTATAAAACAAATAACTAATTAAATAATAATTATATCATATTATAATATCATAATTTAAAATGCATTAGACGAGACAAATGTAGAGGATTGTTCATATTCCAGCCGTTATTGGATGCTTCAATCCAAATTTTATCACTAAACGACAAGTTATTTCATCTACCTATAATAATCAGTTTATGTTGTAGCTTTTATGACTTACTTGATGCTTTTCCTCTCCTCTATGTACTTCTTACAAAAATTATTGATCTTCTCATTTGGCCTATTTTGCTCAACACCTTATTTTGCTTAGCATCATTTGGCCAGGTAAATCTATATTTTTCCCTGTTAAACCAGTTCTGCCTTCATTTTATGTTGAATTAATGCCTACTATTTAGGTGCTTTTTTTAATATGAAATATAGTGTATTATGGTATTAGTTTTATGCAAAATAAAAAATCATGTGACTTACGCTATGATGAACTCTCTGCCAATAGAAGGTCCGAAAATACACTAGGTATATTGTTGTTGTTATAATATAGCTAATCTTCCAGAATTTTATGACTTTTAGGTAGCTAGCGATTACATTTCTTTTCCGTTGGGAAGATTTCTGTGCTCTTGAGATGTTGATCATCAACAAGCATGATAACAAATTATTTAACATGTTAGGCACAAAAGTTTGATAGCCTTAGCCTTACCAGGTCAATTTCTGCTGATATGTTTCATGTTCTCCAATTTGATTTATTGATCAGTTTAGTACACTAGATTTAGAAAGCTCAAAGCCAAAAAAATTTATTGATCACGTACAAAAGAAGAATGTAAGTTGGTGACAGTTTATTCTCCTTATCATTCATCAATCTATCTTAATATTAGGAGCGAACGTAAGCAGAATCACAAAAGTATTTTGTTCCTACATACTTAAAAGAGTGGCAGCTTCGCATAATTGCTCTTTTATTTGTTTATAAAAATGATTTTGTTTTTCCAATTCAGTTAATATTCTTCAGTATAATGAATGGACTTATAATTTTGAATAAGACAAAGGGCATTTATTATACGCATTGCACATCAATTAAATTCTCTAATGTCAGTATCTCTCAAGTATTGCTATTACAAATAACTATTATTTTTTTCAGGTGTATAACATGATAATGAGATGGTAATTTGTGTGTGACCTGCATCTCGAATAAGTTTCCAATGATATAAGAAGTTCAAGGTTACAAACATGCATTACAGGATGTTTGGCGGAACCAGGTCTAAGCAAAAGGGGCAGCCGAGCGCGCTAAGTTTTTTCGTTTATGTGCAGGATTGGCCAGTCAAAAATTCCCATATCCAGAAGATGCATGTCCCAGAGATGAGGATGTTGCGGTGGATATATGGGCATATTAGGTGTGATAGGATCAGGAATGAGGTTATTCGAGATAAGTGGGGCTGGCCTCCGTGGTGGATAAGATGAGGGAAGCGAGATTGAGATGGTTTGGACATGTGAAGAGGCAAGGTACAGACGCCCTAGTGAGGAGGTGCGAGAGGTTGGATATAGTAGGCACAAGGAGGGATAGAGGTAGGCCGAAGAAGTATCGAGGAGAAGTGATTAGAAAGGACATGACGCGTTTGCAGGTTACCAAGGACATGACCTTAGATTGGAGGATGTGGAGGACGGGTATTAGAGTAGAAGATTAGTCGGGTAGGAGTGTTGCCTTGCTTTCAAGGGTTTAGGTCCGTTGGTGTTTGTCGTGCACTATCCATAGTATGGCAGTTTAGGGTTTAGCCATATATGTTGAGGTGGAGCTGATCTCCACTCACAATATCTATCATTGTCGTTGTTTATTGTGTTTTGAGTATCGCACTATTTTGTGGTTGATTATTGGTTCTTTCTGGAAGATTTTGCACTATTCCCTTGCTAGTTGTTATATTTTCTTCATTGTTTCCCTCTTCTTTGTACCTGGATTTGTTACACTTGAGCCGAGGGTATTTCGCAAACAACCTCTTTACCTCCCCGAGGTAGTGGTAAGGTTTGCGTACACTTTACCCTCCCTAGACCTCACTTGTGGGATTTCACTAGGTATGTTGTTGTTGTTGCAGGGTTCAGGGAACTCTAATGTTAACCCCCTTACCAAGCATTACAGCAAAAGGGTGACCTCAACGAAATAGGAACAGATCGTAACAATGCTGTAATGCCGGAAAAATAGTGTTGTACCACCAGAAAAAGCAGTGTGCAGGTGGCTTTACAGAAAATAATTTCGTGGGTTGTGATCAGAAACAATAAGCGAACTCAGCAGAAGAAGACTGAGTTGGAAAATGTCGGAAAATCACCTCATTCGCTGGTGTGTGACGCTCGCTGGATGCTAGCTTCTAGCAGCGCGTGCAGGGTCGGCTGTCGATAAATCTTACTGGGGTTTGGTCGCTGATAAATGACGAATTGTGTGGTCGTGTTGGTTTTCGCACAATACTGAAGGGAAAAGAAGACACAAACAGCTTGTACAGTCGCTCTTTATAAGGAACTTTTTTGTTGCACATAATAACGTCCAAGATGTTACCAACAATAAACAACATATCATCTCACAAGTGGGGTCTAGGAAGGGTAGAGTGCATACAGACCTTACCCCTACCTAGACCCTCGGTTCAAGTAAAAGCACTTCAAAAAGAAAAAACGAAACAAACCACTAAAGAACAAAAAATGTTCAGTTTGTTACCTCTCCTTCCATGAAAGATAATTTCCAAGAGCTTTCTGCAATTCCACACGCTTGAAAAGTCCAGAAGAAAGCCAATGCTCAGGCGGACCACGATTTATGAGATAAAGTTTCACTCTTTGTTGGAGCTCCTTACTGTCAAGTAAGTTAATCTGTATGGAATTTTAGTAAAATAAGTCACTATTATGATAAATTGCAAAATAACTATAACACTTACAGGAAAATGATAACTGTGAGAGGGAAAGAGAAATTGAGAGAGAACAAAGCTTGATTAATCCCTCAAAGCCATTGGTGTATAAAATAGTTAAGAAACAAAAACATAACTATAGGAGTAAATCAAGCAATACTACATTTACAAAATCTAAGAATATCTACGAGATTCTAAGAGCATTCTTAATGTGAGTGGAAGCTCTTACAATCATGGTAAGATTCATAACTAAAATGATCTACTTGTGCATGAAGCGAAAGAGCATCCTAGGGGAAACCGCAAAGTGAAATTCTATGCCAACTGAACATTAATAAACTATTGTTTCTGTTCTTACTATGAGTGAAGCGAAAGAGCATCCTAGGGGAAACAGCAAAGTGAAATTCTATGCCAACTGAACATTAATAAACTATTCTTTCTGTTCTTACTATGAGAAACAGATATTGACACAGCAATTCTCTGCAGTAGTACAATGTCAATCTCTGGCTACTGAAACTCCATTACTTTTGTTATCATACCATAATATCCGTCTTTCTATCATATTCAGAAAGGAGAAGATGGAACATAACTTGTTTCAACAGGTGTAGTGATAGTTTGTACTTGCTTCTACCAATGTAGCATGAACCATACAAATGGATTAGGTTTTCCCTTTCTATTAAAGGAAAGACACATGCCAGTCATTAGGAGAAAGAAATGTGTTAAAACTTGAAATAATTAGCAAAATCACTACCCTCCTTCGTTAACCCATAGCTGGACATGTATGATGTTGGTGGAGCAGAAAGCTCAAGCTGTTTACGTCAACAGCAATAAGAACCATTCCCGAATAGTATGGGACACCTTGAGATTAGAACGCTGTACATCTTTGAGCCATTAAACCAGATAGGCCTGGTTTTATGCATTATCATGGATGATATAGATAAATGAGATTCCCAACTCAGATGCTTGGCATCTCATACTAATCAAATTCTTCTGAAATTTTTAAAATTTAGTGAATGAATATGCTTTTGTTTCATCGAAATTCAGAGCCAGAAATCCCCCGCCCCCCCACATTTAGTTCTTATCGTCAGTTTTTTAACGTGGAAGATAGCTTTCAAAGCCCAAAAAAAAGCTGATTGGAATTTAGAAACTCTGCAAGACATGTTACAGTTTGATTCAACTGGACTAGATTAAGAACGACAGTACAAATTCATATTAAAAGGGGGATGAAACCCAACCCAAATTTAGAATAGAAGGCAAAAAATGACGTAAAAGACCCTTTCCCCTGAAGATAACATTGGAATTTAGAGCAGAGAAAAAGTCAAAAGAAAACTATAAGCAAATAATGTTAAAACATCAACAAAATATTAAGGATGATATGCTTACACCACTGTTCACAACTGACTAAGATGAATGAAGGCAAGAATCAAATTGAGGAAGATCATAGAGAACATACTACAATGCGCAGAGCATGTGGATCATCATCACGGTCAATAAGTGCCAGTAGTAGAATATCTGGAGGCAGAAGCTCATGGTTCCAGATGAAAACTGAAAGGTTTCCACAGGCTTTTAGCATAAGATCCTGAGGAATAAAAAGTGTGGGACGACAATAGGCACAATCAGGGCAAGGATAGTTGATCCTCCATGAAAATTTGATAGGTCCAGAGAATGAATGAAAATAGTATGACTCAACCTGCAAAGAATGTCCACGCTGTAGTTCCAAATGAATATGATGAAGCAGGACATCTACCATTGTATAAATATTTGCAGTAACCTCTTCAGGAGAAAACTCTCTCAAGACACGTCCCTGTATCCAATTATTAGCAGGAATGCCAACACGATAAAGATGTTTTAGTTAGGGATATCTCCATATGAGAAAGAAGTTGATGATTTGATCTTCAAGCAAAAGGTTCTGACAACTTAAGGGAAAACAAAGCCGTGTCTTACAAGGTTTGTGCAGTTAATATTCTCTGGATGCCCATGCATTAGTATCCATGCACCAGCACAAAGATACTGGCGGTGCTGAGGAAAACTGTGGTTAATATAAGTAGCAACATAAGTGGGATCAGCTGATGGTGAAAGGAGCTGTGTGCATTGATTGATAACAGTTGTTTCTGCCTGCAAATAGAGCACGAAGAAGTCAATTGTGAGCGTTCCAAATAATAGTATTGTAAGAAATATAAGAGAAGAGTATCATTGAACTAGTGTATCTACACTATTACATTGAGACCCTATTTATGGACACTACACTATAATCTTCTTCCAACTACACACTACATTGCAATCCTTTTCCAAGTAGGGCATTACATTGCTATCCTTTTCCAAGTATGATTCTATTTACTATTCATGTTCCTACTACTATTCTAACAATCCCTCTCAAGCTGGTGAATACAAGTCATATGTACCTAGCTTATTACAAATGTAATTAATACGAGAACCGGTGAGGAACTTGGTGAAGATATTTGCAAATTGACCACTTGACTTTACAAATTTTGGAACAAAATCACTTGAGAGTATCTTTTCTCTAACAAAGTGACAATCAAACTCAATGTGCTTAGTCCTCTCATGAAACACTATATTTGATGTGATATGAAGGGCGCATGATTATCACACACAAGATGTGTTCCATCTGACCAATTTCTCCAAATTTTACTTCCCTCAACAACTATTTGATCCAAACTAGCCCACAAATTACTACTATCATTGCTCGATATTCTGCTTTTGCACTAGATCGAGGAACCACACTCTGTTTTTTACTCTTCCAGAACACCAAATTACCACCTAGTAAAGCACAATATTCGGATGTAGAATGTCTATCAGGTGATCCTGTCCAATCAGCATTTGTGCATTCTACGATCTGCTCAGGACCTCGATCCTCAAAGAGTAGATATTTACCTGGAGCTGACTTGATATATTGCAGAATGCAAATAACTGCATTTCAATGACTATCACAGGAAGAATCCATAAACTGCCTTACAACACTCACAACACTCACAAGATAGGAAATGTCAGGTCTGGTCAATGCGAGATAATTCAACTTACAAACCAAATGCCAATATCTTCCCGGATCACTGAGTGGCTCCCCCTAGCCTGGCTGGAGTTTGGTATTTAGATCTATAGGAGTGTCAATGGGTCTACATCACATCATTCTTGTCTCCTCAAGAATGTCCAAGGCATACTTGCGTTGAGAAATAACAATACATGATCCATACTAAGCAACCTCAATATCTTGAAAATACTTCATTCGGTCGAGGCTTGTAGTTTGAAAATGCTAAAAGAGATGTTGCTTCAAATTAGTGATACCATCTTGATCATTGCCGGTAATAACAATATAGATTTGGAGCAAAATGTCGATAAAACACAAAGTGATCTGCTTCACTACGAATTATGTCAAACTCCTGAATTACTGTACATAACTTTCCAACGCTTTGATACCATGATACCATGAGAGAAATATGAGAGAAAAATATTAATGAATTTTGTATCTATACTATTACACTGAAAACCTATTTATAGGCACTACACTAAAATCCTTTTTGAACTAGGACACTACATTGCAATTTTTTTCCAAGTAACTTTTTGTATGTTGTTCCTCTTCCTACTCCTACTCTAACAAGTATGAGCAAACATGAACTAGAAACATCTTGTCAGTTCTTTGCAAAGCATCATTTCATGAGTATTTATCTTTTTTTTTAGCACAATCCAAACTATTTAATGATGCAAACCTATTATCTTAAATCATATTGTTTTCCTTTCGTAATTCTTTTTTACTTCAAAAATCACTCGTCAAATTAGACCATACTCTTTTTCTTTTTTTTTTCTTTTTTACTTCCAAAGATCACTCGTCAAATATAGCAATTCCATTCCTCACAACGCAACTGGGAACAGAGTCAATCATTAAGATTACTAACAACTCAAGTACACAATCTAAAACATGTGTGACTAAAAAATTTAAAGCTTTGAACATTGAGTTCGAAAATAGAAGTCATGATTTCTAAATTATATCATTAAATGCAAATTTGAGCTATTCTCTATGATTAATATGCACAACAACCATAAAAATATACTAAGTAATTCAGTTCCCATAATAGACGATTAAAGAGTTGCTTGGAATTTTGCCAGTTTGCCCAAGCTTATTTTTTTTTTCCTGAAGTGCTTATCTTTTCTCAAAAAATGCTTATTTTTAAAAATGAGGTGTTCTACCAAGCTCTTGAAAAAAATAAGTGTTTTGGGGAATAGTAAAAGCAGTTTTTCATAAGCTAAAAAAAGTAGCTTCCTCCTAAAAGCACTTATTTGAAAAGCAATTTTGAAAAAATACACTTAAAGGCACTTTAAAAAGCTTGGCCAAACAATAATTGCTTCTCAAAAGTGTTTTTAAATTTATTGGTCAAACACAAACTTCTTTTCACCAAAAGCACTTTTGTGAAAAGCAGGGTTGAACCAAGATTTTGACGAACTTCGTTCTCGACTTCTTTTCCGCTGCCACTTTGAGGGAAACATTTTCTGAAATTAGGCGTGAAGAAACAAGAAGAAATGTTATGCTAAAAAAAGATTTCAATTTGGAATCAAAAAATATAGAGTCATCTGCTTTAGTTGCTGCAAAAAATGAGAATGATAAGAACAAGAAGCCGTGGTGTAACTTTTGCAAAAACTACTGGCACACTCGTGAGACTTGCTGGAAGATCCATGGAAAACCGCCCATCTGGAACAAAAATAGGGCAGAAAATCATGGCAATCAAGCCTTTCAGTGTACCAGCAAAGAACTGGGGCTGAAATCTTCTTCAGAAATGCCACCATTCACCAAGGAGCAGCTAGAGCTACTGCACAAACTTCTCCAATCTCATCTCCAATCCAGTAAACCTAGTCCTTCTACTCCCACTTGTTCTTTTACCCAAACAGGTAAATGTGCCATATGTTCTTTTAGTACAGATTCTACTAGTATAAGCTCTTGGATCATAGATTCAGGAGCTAGTGATCACATGACATGAAACTCCCATTTTTTATCGACATACTCCATTAGCAGGAATTAAAAAAGTCAAAGTTGCTGACGATTCTGCTAGAATATGAGTGGGAATAGGAATAGCATATAGAATCCTACTTGGAAAAGGATTGTAACGTAGTATCCTATTAGGAAAAGAATTGTAACGTAGAATCCTATTAGGAAAAGGATTGGAATGTAGTGTCTATAAATAGGGTCTCAATGTAATAATATAGTTACAACAATTTAATAATATTTTTCTCTTATATTTTCTCACATGGTATCAAAGCTTCTACGATCTTGGCAGAAAATCAAAGAGCTTCCGCTGCCAGTGGGCGGCTATAACCCATATATGCCGCCCGTCGGCCAAAGATCATGTTAGCAAAAGTTAGGCCACCGCACTTCTTTTTCCTACTTTCTTAGATCTAATTTGCATAGTACCGTGCATCTTTTCAGACTAATTTCTCAAATCTGAGTTGCATAGCATCGTGCGTCTTTTTAGTGACTCCGTAGATTTGATTTGCGTAGTTCCATGCATTTTTATGGTGACTCTTCAATCTGATTT
This sequence comes from Capsicum annuum, assembly GCF_002878395.1. Taxonomy (NCBI): domain Eukaryota; kingdom Viridiplantae; phylum Streptophyta; class Magnoliopsida; order Solanales; family Solanaceae; genus Capsicum; species Capsicum annuum. The sequence goes on from NC_061114.1 coordinate 146,302,792, forward strand.
GCGTAAGGTCGTGCCATCATTCCGACTCTACCCATATAAGTTCTCTTTATTAGTAGGGTAGTGCGGTCATTCTAACCTTATGCATATAATTTCTCTTTTTCAGTAGGGTCGTGTCGTCATTCCAACCCTACCTATATAATTTATATTTTTCAATAGGGTCGTGTCTTCATTCCGACTACTCATATAATTTCTATTTCTCAGTAGAATCGTGTCATCATTCCGGCCTACCCATATAATTTTTTCTCAAATGGTGACCACTTTTCAGCCATCAAATCTAATAATCTGGCGTGTGAGCATGTTTTGGCTAAGTTTTCGAAGATTTTCTTGTTCAAGATCTACTCGTCTCTTGATTTCGAGATGATCCATATATTTTATACCAGTTTCCGATAAATTTCTAGTGACAAATCGACTTTCTAGCGATGTTTACTACTTTTCGGATCACTTTTTTAGTTTGTTCCTTTTCAATTGAGGTTTCCCAGACGTCCAGAGCAGTCCTTATCAGTTTTCTTGCAGATATCTTCACCAAGTCCCTCACTCATCCTCGTGTTACTTACATACATAACAAGCTTGGTACATATGTCTTCTATGCACCAGCTTGAGGGAGAGTGTTAGAATATGAGTGAGAATAGGAATAGCATATAGAATCCTACTTGGAAAAGGATTGTAACGTAGTATCCTATTAAGAAAAGGATTGTAACGTAGTATCCTATGAGGAAAGAATTGAAATGTAGTGTCTATAAATAGGGTTTCAATGTAATAATGTAGTTACAATAATTTAATAATATTTTTCTCTTATATTTTCTCACAGGTTTCTTCTCAGCAATTGTTGTGAAAGGGACAGTCAAACTAACCCCTTTTATGGCTCTTTTTATGGTCCTTCATGTTCCAAAATTGTCTCCTAATCTTATCCATCAGCAAGTTGACTCAAAACCTTAAGTGTCGTGCTATCTTTGACAATATTTCATATGTATTTCAGGACAAGGTCTCGGGGAGGACGATTGGCAATGCTAGAGAGTCTGAAGGTCTCTATTTTCTGAAAGATGGCGGCAATTCAGTAAATTTTAGTTCAGCTTGTTTGAACTCTATTCTAGTTGATAATAGAGTCATGTTATGGCACTATCGCCTTGGTCATCCTAGTTTCATTATTTGAAACTCTTGTTACCGCAGTTGTTTATGAATAAAACTACATCCTTTTTTCAATGTGAATTTTGTAAAATGGCTAAATACAGACGTTCATCTTTTTCATCCCAAAGTTACCATGCCACAAAACCCTTTTAAGTTAATCCATAGTGATGTTTGGGGACCTTCTAGGATAGCAACCGTAAATAGAAAAAGGTGGTTTGTATGTTTCACAGATGATCACACTAGACTAACTTGGGTGTACCTATTAAAAGACAAGGGGGAAGTAAAACATATATTTGAGGCCTTTTATGTTATGGTTGAGACACAATTTCAAGAGAAGATTCAAATATTTCGGAGTGATAGTTAGAGAGTTTTTTAATGACCACCTAAGCAATTTTTTCACTTCTAAAGGAATAGTGCACCAAAGTACATTGCCTGATACACCCGAACAAAATGGAGTAGCGGAGAGAAAAAATAGGTATCTTATGGAAGTAACTAGAGCCTTAATGTTCACAAGCGGAGTCCCTAAATTTCTTTGGGGAGAAGCTCTTTTGACATCCACCTATCTTATTAATAAGATGTCTCTCCGTGTTCTTGGTTTTATAACCCCTTTCAGTATGTTCAAGACATACTTTCCCACTTCTAAATTGACAACTGATCTATCTTTGAGAGTTTCTGAGTATAGTGTATTTATTCATGTTCATGATCATAATAGGAGTAAATATGGTCCACGTGCTAAAAATGCATTTTTGTTGGCTATGCCCCTAGTCAAAAGGGTTACAAATGTTATGACCCAATTACTATGAAGGTTATTGTCATAATGGATGTCACCTTTTTTTGAATCACAATTGTTTTTTGAAACTCATCTTCAGGGGAAGAAACGTAGTGAAGATTCGAGGGATGATAAGGATCTTCTTGACCTCACATGTGAGGAACAAAAGGATCCAGGTTTTATGATAGAAACAGGAAAGAGTTTTTTTTAGTAATAACAACCTAGATAAGCTAAAAGATCCCAACTTAAATAATGAAAATAAGGATACTGAGACACTTGAGTATTTTCATGATACAATTAATGACAAGAACGGGGAACAAACAAAGGTATTATAGGTTTACATGAGAAGAAACCAGAAACAAGAAAAAAAGATCAAGGACTCTCATCAGAACCAAATGTCCACCCCAGAAGATCTTACTGATACACAAGGTAATTCTCCAGAACCTAACTCTAACTCTGATTAACCCTTTTTTAGTTTAGACCTTGATCTTCTAATTTCCAAACATAAAGGGGTAAGAAAAGTCACCAACTATCCCATGTCAAATTTTGTGTCATATAGAAACTTATCCTCTTCTTATATAGCTTTTCTTTCTCAATTATATAGAATGGAGATAATGAGAAATGTGCAGGATGCTTTGAACGTTCCCAAGTGGAAAAAGGCAATTCTTGAGGAAATGAACGCTCTGGAAAGAAATGAAATCTGGAAAATGGTGGAACTACCTCGTGGAAAGAAAACAATGGGCTGCAAGTGGGTATTCACCATCAAATTTAAATCGGATGGGTCCCTAGAGAGGTATAAGGCACGTTTGGTGGCAAAACGTGTGGCGGCACCTTCCTATCACACAATACCCCCGAGGCAAGCTTCCACTTGATCCATCCCGCCCAAATACGATGGGAGACATCCTCGCCAATCTCACCATTCCCCTGAATCATGGACCCCAGAAACTTGAAACTATCCTTCTTACACACCGTCTGGGAATCCAGCCTTACTACCACCTCGTCTTCCTGCCTCACGTCATTAAACTTGCATTCCAAATATTCTGTCTTGCTCCTACTCAACCTGAACCCTTTAGACTCAAGGGTCTGTCTCCATAGCTCTAATTTATCATACACACACACCCGCGTCTCATCAATCAAAACTACATCATCTGCAAAAAGCATACACTAAGGCACCTCTCATTGAATACGCCGCGTCAACACATCAATCACCAGAGAAACAAAAATGGGCAAAGAGTGGAACCTGGTGTAACTCGTCAAAACAGAGAAATGCTCCAAGTCTCCTCCCGCCGTCCTCACCTGAGTCTTAGCTCCATTATACATGTCCTTGATTGCTCTAATATAAACCACCGGTACCCCACTCACCTCCAAGCATCTCCGAAGCACCTCCCTAGAGACTTTGTCGTACGCCTTCTCCAAGTCGATAAACATCATGTGCAGATCTCTCTTCCTTTCCCTATACTGTTCCACCAGTCTCCGCACCAGGTGAATTGCCTCCGTCGTCGAGCGCTCGGGCATAAATCCAAACTGATTTTCCAAGATAGACACTATCCTCCTCAACCTCAAATCGACCACTCCCTCCCAAATCTTCATAGTGTGGCTCAATAACTTAATACCTCTATAGTTATTGCAACTCTGAATGTCACCCTTATTCTTATAAAGAGGGATCATAGTACTCCATCTCCAAGCCTCGGACATTTTTGCCGACTTGAAAATGCTGTTAAATAATTCAGCCAACCACCTTAAGCAAGCCTCGCCAGAGAACTTCCAAAAATCCACAGGTATCTCATCAGGCACCGTCGCCCTACTCCTACGCATCCTGCGAACAGCCTCTCTGACCTCTTCTACCATAAAACGTCTACAATAACTAAAATCACGACACTCCTCTGTGTGCTCCATCTCCCCTAATACAATACCTCTATCCCCTTCTTCATTCAATAACCTATCGAAGTACGACTGCCATCTCTTCTTAATGTGACCATCCTCCACCAATACTCTACCATCCTCCCCCTTAATGCATTTCACCTGGTCGAGGAAGAACTCAACCATCCTCCACCAATACTCTACCATCCTCCACCTTAATGCATTTCAAGAAGATATAGAACTCAAAAAATTGTTTGGTTTACCAATGAAGTTGTACTGTGACAATAAAGCGTCCATAAGTATTGCTCACAATCCAGTTCAACACGATAGAACGAAAACATGTTGAAGTGGATAGGCACTTCATAAAAGAGAAAATTGAAAAAGGAAGTGTGTGCATGCCTTTCGTCCCAACAAATCAGCAAATTGCAGATATTTTCACAAAAGGCTTGTTTAAATCAAAATTTGAAATTCTTGTAAGCAAGTTAGGCATGACAGATATTTACATGCCAACTTGAGAGAGAGTGTTGATTTGTGAATATTTAAGATTTGATTTTGTAGGATCTTAATTGATCAGATAAAATCATATCTGATTTGTTTTAGATAGATTAGGTAATTAGATCAAAAATATCACATTTTGATTGTCATATCTGCTAGAATCAAGCGATTTGATTATGTTATGTTTGCTTTCCTTTACTATAAATTTGTAGCTCTAAGATGAATAAAAACTATAAGTATCTCACATCGAAAAAGGGATGGGTAATTGGTCTCCTTATATGGACTTGGGCAATCATCCCCTCATAAGCTAGCTTTTGAGGTTGAGTTAGGCCCAAGATCCATTCTTAACATGCAGTTTAGCACCCTTCGCTCAAAAAATGAGCTTTGGCAGACTATATCAACTTCTAAAAGACACAAATTATGTAACTTTATCTTACTGGGCCATATTTTCTACTAGTGTTTTTAAGACTACCTAGGTGCAATTTAGCACCCTTCGCTTCTTTTTTATACTTTCATGCAAACTTTTCTTGACTCTAGTTTTCCTTCCAATTTCATGAACTAAACGTCCACCATGACCTTATCTATCTGTTAGAAACAATGGAGAAAAATATCATTGAATTGTGAATCTACATAATTACAGTGAGATCCTTTTTATTAACACTTCATTACAATCCTTTTCCAAGTAGGATTTTATAATCTATTCTTATTCCTACTCATATTCTGAGCGTAACTGGTAAAGTTGTTGCCATGTGACCAGGAGGTCACAGGTTCAAGCTTAGAAAACAACCACCGGCAAAAATGCAAGGTAAGGTTGCGTACAATACACCCTTGCAATGGGACCCTTCCCTCAACCCTGCGCATAGCGGGAGCTTTAGTGCACCGAGCAGTCCTTTTTTTAACTCATATTTTAATTCCTATTCCGACTCATAATCTAACACTCCCTGTTAAGTTGGTGCATACAAATCATATGTACCTAACTTGTTATAAATGTAACTAATACGGGGACTAGTGAGAAATTTGGTGAAGATATCTGCAAGTTGATCACTTTACTTCACGAATTTTGTATCAATATGACCTAATAGTATCTTTTCTCTAATAAAGTGACCATCAATCTCTATGTGCTTAGTCCTCTTATGAAATATTAGATTATTACTGTGTTGAACTTCCTAAACCAGGCTGGAGGGGACTATTTCAGACCACAGAGTGACTTGCGCAATAGACGTATAAGGTCACTAAAGTCCCCCTAGCAACAAAACCAAGTGGTTGTTTCATATAGACTTCTTCTTCAAGATCATCGTGTAGAAAAGCATCCTTAATATCCAACTGATAAAGAGGCCAATTACGAACAGCAGCCATAGATAGAAAAAAACGGACAGATGCTATTTTAGCCATGAAAAGAAAGTGACACTATAATGTAGCCCAAATATTGAGTAAACCCTTTGGCAACAAGGTGAGCCTTAAGCCGATCAACCTAACCATCGGGACCAACTTTGATAGCACAAACTCAATGACAACCAACAGCAGATTTACCTACAGGATGAGAAACAAGCTCCCAAATACCACTCATATATAAAGCAAACATCTCATCAATCATAGCTTTCTTTCATCCAAAATGAAAAAGTGATTCACCTGTAATCATAGGGATGGAAATAGAGGACAAAGATGATACAAAAGCATAATGGGGTGATGATAGACAATGATACCTCAAGAAAGTATAATGTAGGTTAGCATTACGAGTGGATCATATACAATTTTGAAGTGTAATCGATTGGCTAAGAGGAGGCAAGTCCGTAATAGGAGCAGCGTCCAGCACAAGACATGAATCATCTGGGACTAATGTTTGACGTAGGTGGTGACGATAACTCAGAAGTGATGACACTGCACTTGGAGATGTAAAAGTAGCAGTAGATTCCTCAAAGGTTGGTGCGGGTAAGACTGGAGGTGTGGAAAAAACCTCATAGATATCAAGATGATGAAAACATGTGAAGTACGGTTGGAACCAAAGAATGTGACATCGGTGGGCATAAGGTAGCGATGAAGATCAAGTGACTAGCAACGATACTCAACGCGAGAGTAACCAAGGAAGACACATTTGAGAGCACGGGGGGCTAATTTATCTTTTCCTAGACTAAATTATGAACAAAGCATGTGCTCTCAAAGACAATAGAGGGGATAAAGTAGAGATGTGACTGAGGAAACAGTATGGAATGGGGAACCTGATTCTGAATAGAAGATGATGGCATTCTATTAATTAGATAGCAAGATGTGACGACAGTATCACCCCAAACACACAGTTGAACATGGGATTCAATGAAGAGTGCAAGTAGTCTCAATGAGATGCCTATTTTTCCTTTCTGCTATAATGTTCTGCTGAGGGGTGTATGGACAAGATGTCCAGTGAATAATTCCTTGGGAGTCATAAGCTCCTGAAACTGGGAGGATAAGTATTCTAAGGCATTATCACTACGAAAAGTACGAATAGAAACACCAAAGTGATTTTGTATTTCAGCACAAAAACTTTTGAATATAGAAAATAACTCAGAACGGCCTTTCATTAAGAAAACCTAAGTACATCTTGAAAAATCATCAAAGTAACTAACAAAATAACGAAATCCTAAAGGTGGACCAATTCTACTAGGACCCCAAATATCAGAACGAACTAATGAGAAAATAGACTATTAACGACTCTCAAGACTACATAAAAATATAGCATGGGTATGTTTCCCAAATTGACACAACTCTCAATCTAATGTGGATAAACTAGACAAACTAGGCATCATCTGTAGCTTGGATAGACTCAAATGTCCCAAACGTTTGTTAATTAGGTTTGGATGGTCTCTAACGGAGTAGGCTATGAATTTGAAGAGGTAAGATGGTAAAGGCCATATGATTCATGTCCTACGACAATCGTCTGTTCCGTACTGCTGTGAAGGAATTCATGAAGGGCATAAGTCAAACGACTAACAGATGCAAGATTAAAAAGACAACGAAGGACATAAAGAATAGAATCTAGAGTGACAGAAATAAGGTTTGGCTTGTCCAACTCCTTTTGGCTTTGTTTGGATCCCACTGGCTAAAGTAATAGTAGGAAGAGATTGTGAATAAACAATATCAAACAGAAGTGATTTGTCACCAGAAACATGATCAGAAGCACCTGAGTCCATGACCAATAATTCAAGAGTACTAGACCGTGAAACACAAGAAAAAAAATCACTGAGACTACTAGTAGAGAGGCCAGCTTACTTGCTAGTTACTGAAGGAACTCATCACATTATGTTTGAGCAATATGAGCACAAATGGATGGCCGATGAGGTTGTTGAGATGTTTGCTTACTTTTGTTCAATTTCGAAGGAGCTCATTATATTCCTTTATAGCAATAGAATCATAACTGGGTGGTGGACGATGCAAAATATGAAATATGTCCTAAGTGTGTCCAAGCTTATAACAATAACAAAACTTAGATCGAGCTTTTCCAAAATGACCTCCTCCTAGCCGATTCTCCATAAGCTGATATGTTCATTTTTCTATGGTTTGAGATGCGAGAATAGAGGAATCCACAGAGGGTGATGAAATTACTTTCTGACTAGGAGACGCGGCAACATATAGACGAGAGAATAACTCATCAATTGGAGGAACCTTAGGACGAGCTAACATATGGAAATAACTCATCAATTGTAAGAGCTATAGGAAGATGTTCCGGCTTTTGACGGAACATTTTACATCTTTTTCAAGAGATAATTGTATGTTTTCAAGCAACCGATGTTGTATTTAATACTGGATTTTAATGTTTCAGGGTAAAGAGTTAGTTGAAGGATAAAACTTTAAAACATAGCAGAAAAAGGCCACAGACGGTGAAACTGGCGAACCGTCAGCCATGCGACGGACCGCCGGGGTAACCGCCAGAGCTAAACAGAATGCTCCAAGTAGAGAACTCATGCGATGGTCCAAGTGGCGGACCTCAACTCTTCGATGGACCGCCAACTTGGCCGTCAGGTTTAAACAGAACTCAGGATTCCAGAAGACCCAGCGACGGTCTATAAGACGAACAGTCAGTCCAGCAACAGTCCGCCAACATGACCGTCAGCCCTTAACAGAACCTGACATCCTGGGAAATCCAACGACGGCCCAAGTGACGGACCGTTAGGCTTCCGACGGGCCGTCAGTTAGACCGTCAACTTGGACGCGGCTTTCTGCAGTTCGAATTTTAAATCCTCTACACCTGGGAACATATAAATATCCAGTTTAGGTTTTATTTAGGCATCTTTTACCATATTTTCTAACTCTGAACATTATTGTACGTAGTATTCTCTGAGATTCAAGCTAGAATTGTAGATCTAAACATTTTTATGCTTATTCTCTTTTGAAGATTCAAGAACAAATCTTGTGGTTTTTGTAAGTAATTTCTGAATTTATTCATAAGAAACATAATGACTTTGTCTTCTTCTTCTATGGAAATATGTGGCTAAGCTCCCATAACTAGGGTTATGGGAGCCTTGATGTGAAAAGCTGATTGGAATTATGAAAACATTTAATTTCCATGATTAACTAAAGTTGTATAAATCCTTCTTCACAATAATGACCTTTCCTGGTTGAAAACTTGAAGGGTGAGCCCAAGAACATCACTTGTTCGAATAGAAAAGTGTTTGTTAAGGAAAGAAGGGGTTTACATGGGATCTAAAGGCTTTAACCTTTGGGTTAAGGGTTGATGCCTTAACGGGATCAACCCACATGAGAGAATAAGTGAATAAATTAATGTGTTCTTTAAGTTCGAGAGAATTGAAGGATAATCTACTCATTAGGTTGAGCAACAAATGGGTAAATTGTAGGATTCAATAAATCTTGCAATTGAAGTGATTAATTGGAAATTTAAAATAATTCACAACCCTAGCTGCTTGAACATCTTGGTAACCATTACTCTAGTTTGCCTACCCTTATTGAATTACTAGTTGCAATAAGAATCACTGTCTGGAACACTTTCTGTTACAAATAATAAGATAAAACTTGCAAACCAAAACCCCCTTTTAATCCGGAACCTTTGATCAACAGTCTAGTAACAACCACAATACTTAGTGAACACAGTATTCCCTGTGGGATTCGACCCCAACCTAGTTGGGTTATATATTTGACAACGACCGCTTACTCTCTCGTAAGAAAGGTGTAATTTGGGCATATCAAATTTTGGCGTCGTTGCCGGGGAATATGGTTGTCAATTAAGTTTGTGATTGTTAATTAACCTTTGGTCAAGTTTTCCAAATTTTACTTTTATTTGTTGTTTTTGGTTTATTAAAAGTTCATTGTTATTTATGCCACGCACCGGCAATGACGCCAACGACGCCCGCTATTACCCTTTAATCCTAAATCGCATCTAATTGGCAGAATGGAAGAACAACAAGAAGTTGAGAGACTAGCCAACTTGTCTAGAGCACAGGTTAATCGGCAAAATGACGGGCAACCAGCTCGTGATCCTAATCCTGATAAAGAGGATTCGGGAGATGATGATTTGATTAACCCAGCAAACAGGAGGCGTGCGGAGAATGCAGCGGCGGCCGCCAACAGAAACCGGGGCAGCTAGAGGGAGAGCAAACCTCCAACCTGCTGTGCAATTTGATCTTGACGAGGAGAATGACAACTTGGACAAAGCTGGTGCTACAGGAGCAGTTATTCTACCTCCACTGGCACCTGGGGTGAAGTTCAACATAACCAGCACCATGATACAACTGCTCAACCTTAAATGGGTTTTTTGGAGGACTTCCAGAAGATGACCCAAACATGCACTTGGTGGATTTTATCAACATTTGCAAGTCCTTTCATAACCTTGGTGTCGGTCAAAATGCCATTTGTCTTCGGTTGTTCCCGTTGTCTCTGTCTGGGGAGGCAATAATGTGGTTGAATGAGTTGACCCCCGATTTTATAACAAACTGGAGGCAATTGAAAGGAGTTTTCCTAGAAAGTTTCTTTCCGCCCTCCAGGATATTACAATTGAGAGATGAAATCAGCAATTTCAGACAATTACCAAATGAGGCACTACATGAAACTTGGATGCTGATAAAGAAATGGACC
>NC_061114.1:146316100-146338322 GCF_002878395.1 Capsicum annuum
GGTCCATTTCTTTATCATGGTATCAGAGCTTCCACAATCTTGGAAAATAATCAAAGAGTTTCCGCTGCCGGCGGGCGGCTATAATCCATATATGCCGCCCGCCTGGCCAATGATTATGTTAGCAAAAGTTGGGTCAGTGTATCTTTCTAGTGACTATTTTCACATATCTTTGCGTAGCACCATGCATCTGTCTGGTGACTACTTTTTCATATCTATTTTTCTTAGCACCGTACTTCTTTTCGGTAACTATTTTCTCATATCTGATTTGCGTAGCACCGTTCATCTTTTCGGACTACTGTCTCATATCTGAGTTGCATAGCACCATGCATCTTTCTGGTGACTCAGATTTAATTTACATAGTTCTGTACGTCTTTCCGGTGACTCATCAGATCTTTTTCAGTAGGGTCGTGCCATCATTCAAACCCTGCCCATATAATTTCTCCTTTCCAGCAGGATCGTGCCGTCATTCCGACCCTACTCATATAATTTCTTACATTCAATGAGGCTGCAGATATGTTGGAACGGTTGACTAAGACAAGTAAAGCTTGGCATACCAGGGATTCAGTAGTAGCAACCCCTACTATGTCTATTGGTATGTCGTGAGAGCAACGTCGGAAAGAGGAGCCTGACCAAGATATGGCACACGTGCTTACTAAACATTTATTGTCCAGTAAGACTGAGAAGGTAAAAGCTGTAGGGTCGGAAGGGAGAGTTGATTCTGATTCTGAGAAGGAAGCAAACTATCTAAATAATTAGGGGGGTTTCCGAGGCAATAGCCAAGGGAATCAAGGACGGAACTATTACGACAAGGCTGGTTACAAAGATACGGATCAAGGGAATTGGAAAAACAAAAATGATAGGAGTGGACTATATGTACATCCTGGAAACCAGGATAATACAGCCACCAGTTCAGGTAAAATGTCCACGGAGGACATTATGGAGAAGCTATTAAAGGGAGATGAGGCTACCAATATTGGGGTGACAACAATGAAGAGTGACTTATCTTCCCTGAGTCAGCTAGTGAAGTCGCACGCAACTTCTATTAAGCAATTGGAGCAGCAAATAAGGCAACTCTCAGCCGCATTTAATCAGAGGAAGAGCGGTACAGTGCAGAATCCTCGGAGCGATAGCTCTTGCATGGCAGTTACCACTCGGAGTGGTAAAGTATTATCTGGCCCTTCTGTGGACAAAGTTGTGATCAATGATGTGATTAAAGAAGAGATTGATGATGATGAAACTCATCCAGTGGAGTCTGAGAAGCTGGATGGTAAAGCGATTCCATCTAACCATCAGCAGGTTGATGAGTTAGAGGAAGCAAAGAAAAAAGAGAAGGAGGTGGTGGTCACTACTCTTCCAAAACCACCGTCGCCCTTTCCTCATAGACTGAAGAAGAAAGCGGATGATACAAGGTTTAGCAAGTTCATAGCTATGCTGAAGCAACTGATGATGAATGTGCCTTTAGTGGAGGCATTAGAGCAGATGCATGGGTATGCTAAGTTCATGAAGACCCGGTGACAAAGAAAAGAGCAGTGAGTTACGAACCAGTAGATAACCTTCATCACTGTGGTGCTATTTCAACAAGGTCTTTGGTGCAAAAATAAGCAGAACCAGGAGCATTCACGATTCCTTGTACTATCAGGTCTCTTGATTTTGCTAAGGCCTTATGTGATCTGGGAATGAGTATTAACCTGATGCCGCTTGCTGTTTATAATAAGTTGGGTTTGGGGGATCCTACACCCACAAACATGCGACTAGTGATGGCAGACAGGTCGGTAAAGCGGCCAGTGGGTATTTTGTATGATGTGCTGGTGAAGGTGGCCAGCTTTATATTCCCAGCAGATTTTGTTATTCTAGATTGTGAGGTGGACTTTGAGGTGCCCATAATCTTGGGTCGACCTTTCCTGCAACTGGAAGCGTGCTTATTGAATTACGAGCTAATGAGCTCCTATTCAGGCTTAATGATGAAGTAGTTCGGTTTGATGTGTGTCAATCTATGAAGCAGCAAAGGAAATGAGTGTGTTCTCTATTGTGGATGTTTATTATGAGGATGAGCGAGAAGTGCCGATAGAGGAGAAATATGTTGCTGAGCCTTTAGCTGCTGTCTTGATGAATTTCGATAGCAAAGGCCTTGAAGAGTATGAGGAGGCTGTTTGTGCCTTGACCGGTACGAGATCATATTCTTATGCTCCCATGAAGCTGGACCTAGATCTTAAAAATCGCCCAACACCACTGGCGAAGCCATTTATTGAAGAGCCACCGGTGTTGGAGTTGAAGAAATTGCCAAGCCATCTACGGTATGTGTTTCTAGGTAGTGGAAACACTTTACCTGTGATTATTGCAGCAGATCTGGGTGAACAACAAGTAAAGGCACTTATCTCAGTATTCCAGAGGTACAAAAGGGAAATAGGCTGGACTATTGCGGATATTATTGGCATTCCTCTGGGTATTTGCACCCACAAGATTCAGCTTGAGGAAGATTGCATACCATCCATTGAGCATTAACGCCTTCTTAACCCACCTATGCAAGAGGTGGTTAAGAAGGAGATCATCAAATGGCTTGATGCAGTAGTTGTGTATCCCATTTTCGATAGTAAATGGGTAAGTCCTGCCCAATGCGTGCCCAAGAAAGGGAGCATGACTGTTGTATCGAACGAGAAAAATGAGTTGATTCCGCTCAGGCCTGTGACTGGGTGGAGAGTTTGTATGGAATATCGCAAGCTTAACTCGTGAACCTTGAAGGACCACTTCCCAATGCCTTTTATGGATCAGATGCTTGATCGGTTGGCAAGAAAAGGGTATTCTGGCTATAACCAATTCTGTAGCCCCGGAGGATCAGGAAAAGACGATATTCACTTGCCCGTATGGGACTTTTGCCTTCAAGCAGATGTCGTTTGGTTTGTGTATGGGACTTTTGCCTTCAATCGGACGACTGGGTGCATGATGTCTATCTTTTCCGATATGGTTGAAGACACCTTGGAGGTGTTCATGGATGACCTTTCAGTAGTAGGTGATTCTTTTGAGCTGTGTTTGGTGAATCTGAGTAGAGCGTTGTAGCGGTGCGAGAAGTTTAATCTTGTGCTTAATTGAAAGAAATGTCACTTCATGGTATAGGAGGGCATTGTCCTTGTTCACAAAATTTCAGCCAAGGGGATTGAGGTCGACCGAGCTAAGGTCGAGGTTATTGAGAAGCTACCACCTCTCATTTCAGTAAAAGGGGTGCATAGTTTCCTTGGTCATGCAGGCTTCTACCAGCGATTCATAAAGACTTCTCAAAAATTGCAAACCCACTTTGCAAACTTTTGGAGAAGGAGGCCAAGTTTATATTTGATGACGATTGCTTAAAGGCATTTGAATGCCTTGAAGGGAAATTGGTTGATGCTCCTATTATTGTTGCTCCAGATTGGTCAAAGCTGTTTGAGATTATGTGCGATGCAAGCGGAGTGGCACTTGGGTCAGAAGAGGGATAAGCTATTTCATCTCATTTATGCTGCAAGCAAGGCCTTAAATGGAGCTCAAAAGACCTACACTGTTACAGAACAGGAACTTTTGCAGTTGTGCATGCCTTTGAGAAGTTTCGGGATTACCTATTGCGAACCAAGGTGGTAGTTCACACAGACCACGCGGCCTTGAGATATTTGATGGCCAAGAAGGATGCTAAGCCAAGATTGATCAGATGGGTATTGCTTCTCCAAGAATTTGACTTCGAGGTCAAGGACCGAAAGGGATGCGAGAATCAAGTCGCGGACCAATTTTCTAGATTTGAGGGAGGTCAAGCACTCAAGGATGAGCTAGAAATTGATGATGCATTTCCAGATGAAGAAATCTTGGCTGCTGTGTTAGAGTGTCGTGGTATGCAGACTTTGCAAACTATGTGGTGAGCGAGGTTGTTCTGGAGAACCTTTTCACCAAACAAAGAAGTTTCTTCATGATGGGACACATTACTTTTGGGATAAGCCGTACTTGTTTCGGCATTGTGTAGATAATATTATAAGAAGGTATCCCAGAAGTAGACATGCTGAATATTTTGGAAGCTTGCCATGCCTCTCCAGTTGGAGGTCACCATGCAGGTGACCGGACTACTAGGAAAGTGTTGCAGAGTGGCTGCTATTGGCCAACCTTATTCAAAGATGCTTATGACTTTGTGCGGAGATGTGATCAATGCCAACGACAAGGGTCAATCTCAAAGTACCATGACATGCCTTTGACAAAAATGATGGAAGTGAAGTTGTTTGACGTCTGGGGCATCAACTTCATAGGGCCCTTCGTGAGCTCATATGGGATGAAATACATTTTGGTTGCCGTTGATTATGTATCTAAATGGGTCGAGGATGTTGCCTTGGCCAATAATGAAGAGAAGAGAGTTGTTGCGTTCCTTAAAAGAAACATATTCTCTCGTTTAGGGGTGCCACACACCATCATAAGCGACGGCGGATCACATTTTTGCAGCCGAGTGTTTAGGGCTGCCTTGGCGAAGTATGGTGTTAAGCAGCATAAGGTGACAACTTCATACCACCCACAAACAAGTGGGCAAGTGGAGATTTCGAATAGAGAGATCAAAGCCATTCTTGCTAAAATGATGAACGCAAACAAACAAGACTGGTCTAGGAAGCTTGATGATGCCTTATAGGCATATAGAACAGCTTTCAAGACACTTATCGACATGTCACCGTATCAATTGGTTTATGGCAAGGCATGTCACTTACCAATTGAATTGGAGCATAAGGCATTGTGGGCACTTAGAAGGCTTAACTTAAATTGGAATGAGGCAGCGGAGTTGAGATTGGGCTAGTTGAATGAGATGGATGAGTTCCATCTCGGTGCGTACGAAAGAGCAGAACTATACAAGGAAAAGATGAAGAGGTATCATGACCAGAGGATTGCAAAGCGATACTTTCAGAAAGGTGATTGGTACTCCTCTTCAACACTAGATTGAAGTTGTTTCCAGGTGAACTTAAATCAAAGTGGTCTGGCCCATTCAAAGTTAACCAAGTCTACTTATCTGGAGTAGTTGAACTTGAAAATGAAGACGAAAGTGTCTTCAAGGTTAACGGGCAACGAGTGAAGTTGTATATCGGTCCAATGGACTCGATGAAGTGCACAGATACTATCTATCTCGATGAAGTCTGAATAATCGAGATCACTGAGTTGTGCCGCGACATTAAATCAAGTGCTAGTGGGAGGCAACCCACAAAGTGTTGTTGTAATCATAGTTAGAGTTTATTTGTTGTTTTTGTGTGATCTGATGTGTTTGTGAAGTGCGCAGGACTGAAAATGCAGAAAGAAAGCAGTTCTACAGTTGAAATGGAGTTGACGGGTAAACCGACGGACCGTCAAAGCCATGATAACAAAATGCCATTCTGGATAAGGTTTGACGGTCGAGTTGGCGGACCGTCGCTGGTCCGACGGACCATCACTCCCTCCGTCAACCAAATGCTGAAATTCAAGTTCTCTGGAACAGACTGACGGGCAAGTCGAAGAACCGTCGAACCACTGACGGACTGTCGGACAAGCCGTCGCAGCAAAGCAAGGTTTCCTGATCTCTGGTAAGTTGCGACGGCCAACCAGACAGACCAACGGACCATCAAGTGGGCCGTCGATGAAACCCTAAGTTCAGGTCAGGTCGGGCTGATCTGAAGTGTTATTTAAATCACATGAAACCGACCCAAACGTCTTTTAACCAATAAGAACAAGTGGTTTCATACGTTTCAAACTTTTCAAATTATGCAACTGTTTAACTTCCTGTGAATTCAAAGAATTTGAAGTCAGCTACTTCCCTTTAGGACTCTCCCTCTTCTTTTTCTCCCCTATTTAAACAAACCCATCCTTCTCTCCCATTCATCACAAAATAAGTTCGAGTTCTCTCGATAAGCAAGTTTTTAGTTATTGTGTGGGGTGAAGTTCTGAAAAATTGATTACTGAAGAACGTTCTGAAATCAAGGTATGATCGCAATTCTGGCAAACTTTGATTTTAATAATGAATTCAAGTGCAAGAAGATTTCAATGCTTCAAAAAGAATTGCATCTTATTTTCTTATTTTGCCTTGTTAATGATGTTTTTGATTGTCAAACTCTGATATACTCTGTTCTGGGTGAAGTCTGAGTAACCCATGTGTTTGAAGTAGAAAAGGTTGCTCTTAAATGTGAAATTGGTGTCATTACTGTGCTAAAAATCAATATTGTACACCAACTGCTCACCAATATCGAAGTGAAATCTAGAACTGAAGAAGAGGTTGTGACGGCCACCTTGGCGGACCGTCGGGTGGACCTTCGCAAGAGTCCCAAAATTGTTATTCACTGGATAAGCTGCGACGGACCACTTGGCGGACCGTCAGTCACCTGACGAACTGCCAATTCGGCCGTCACAAGACTGAAAAATCAGCACTTACTGGTTAAGGCTGACGGTCAGTCCGACGGACCGTTGCGACATCGACGGGCCATCGGGATGACCGTCAAGCCACATTCTGACTGTCTTTAGTCTATTTTGGCTTGTAAACTAATTCTTTGTCATGCCATTTTCACGCATTATGGCACGTAAACTCCCTTTGACCAGAGGTGGTGGTAAAGCACGAGGAAGAAGCAAGCCGGCCAAGAGTGAGGAGGCATCTGCCTTCAACACCCGACAAAGAGACAGGGCAATTCCAACACTCTCCCAGTCTGAAAAGGAGAGTGAGGGCAGTACTAACAGTACCAGTTCGAGCTCAGATGAGGAAGGGGTCAATACATCTAACCCCAACCCCGTTGAGACGAAAACTGGCCCTGTTGAAACAGATACTAAGGAAGCAAAAGTAATTAAGATCAAGGACCCTCAAATGAGGGAAGCACTTAGATGGCAGATCAAGGGATCAAAGAATAAATTGCTTGACGGATTAGAGCCAACAGCAAGCAGGGCAATTAAAAGGCCATTCGTTGAGAAGTACCAGATAGAGACAACGGAGTTGCATGAATATCTTGAGTTGGAGCGTCGTTTCAATGAGTACGAATTGGCCTGGATGAGCAAGCCTCCCGAATCATATCAGCCGAATTGGGTAAGGGAGTTCTTTGCTAATTATTTGGTGTTGGCAGAAAAGGATTGTCCAAAGGGCTCGAAGATCTCAAATTTGCCCAATAGGGAGTCAGTCCCCGTCCGAGGAGTTAACATCGATAAATCAGCTCGAACCATCAACAGGATGTTGTTTGGGCTTGACTATGAAGCGCTACCTGTTGTTCCTGATCTTGAGTACCGATTAACATCTGCATCTACTCAGAGACCTTAGTTGGTTGGGCTACTGACTGATGATGGTAACCCCTCCTAGGCAACCAACCCACGTGAGCACATTACTAAGCCCTCCCTTAGCTACAGAGCTAAGTTTTGGTGGGCTGGTGTTAGATTGAGGTTGATGCCAACCGGAGGTGATGCCACTTTAGATAGTCACAGGGCTGTGTTAGTGGCTAGTTTAATTTCAGGGCTGAAGATTGATTTCGGCCAAATAATTGATGATGAACTGTTTGTGAGGGCGCATAAGGTAGCAAGTGCACTACCGTTACCGTGTCTAATCACGGAGTTATGCAGGCAAGCGAATGTGCCATTGATTCGAGGTATTGATAATGAAGTCCGAGCGACACATAGGCAAGACATTGAGAAATCAAAAGATGATTCAAAGTTCGAGATGTGGGTCAATAAACCTCCAGCCTATCAGACGCAATCCGCGCCAGCCCCGGATACTTCAGAAATCCCCAAAGGTATGCCGTTGCCCATCGCCACTTATGTGCTGCCTGATTATGTGCCACCAAGTACATCTGCAGGGTCAGGGTCTATGCCACCAACGGGTGGGGCAGATTATGCAGAATATAGGTTGACGCAGGAGAATTTCGCTAAGTCGGTGAAGTTGCAGAAGAAATTTCAGAAACAACTGGACACATGGGCTTCACAATTCAAGCTTTTGTTGATCAAATTGTAGCAGAAGCAATCCGTCCATCCCAAAACATTCAGCTGAGGATGGATCACATGGAAGAACGTATTAACAAGAGGTTGGATGAAACGTCCTTTCCAGATCTTGCCAAGTTCATGGTGGAGTTTAAACAGGCACAGGCTGTCATAGCAGAATTGAAGAGCAAACAGTCTCAGCAGCCCATTTTTTACCCAGTCCTGGTGATGAGTGATGACGATGAAGGAATCGTTGATTTGATGGGAAAGCCACTAAAAGACAAAGACAAGAAGCAAGTAGATGAAAGTGCCGAAAGGAAAGCTGCGAGAAAAAGAAAGAGAGAAGCAATGACACCTGAAGAGAGAGAAAAGTATGATATGAGGAAAGCCTCAAAAAGATCGAGGAAAGACGAAGAAAGAAAACAAAAGAAGGCAACAGATGAAGCTGCAGGAGTGTTTACGAGTTCTGCCCCAGCAAAGGGGCATGGTTCGGACCCAGCTCGGGATGTGATACCTCCGATTCCGGAGGATGAGATTATGAGTACCCCTACCACCATAGGGGTCAACGCTGCAACAGGTGAGGATGCTGGATCCTCACCACATTTCCCAGACAGCTCAGATGAATAAGAGGCATTACAAGTATTCCCCAACTCTATACTTTAATTCAATGCATTGAGGACAAAGCATTTATTCTTAGTGGGGGTGGGTGTACTTGTACCACGGGGGTTTTGTTGCCGATGTTCTTTTTCTCCCGTGTGCTATCTAGTAGAACCGGCATGTCTAGGATTGCATTTCCTTTTCTTAGGTTGTGATGTAAATATCTGTTTATTAATGTTTATTTCTGAAAATGTCTTTTATTTTAGCATCTTATTGTGTCTATGAATGATGAATGATGTAGCATAAGGCTATGAACTTGTTGATATGATCATTTACTCCTGTCATTTAGCATATGTGAGCAACATTTATTGACTCTGTAATTGGCACTAACATGTAAGATATGCACAATCATGTGATGAAAATCCTAGGAGCAGTGAAATGAGTTTGACTCAGTTGCCTGTGTGTGCGAGCATTTGTGTTAGTTCTTGCATAGTGTAATACCTAGAACTTGCCTAGTTTATTAATGTTGTCTTGTGGTTGATTCTATAGGATAGGATAGCAAGCCTCCTTGTACATTCAGTCCACTTAGCCAAAATAATTAACCCCACCAAAAAGATTTTCCACTTTGAACCCTTTTTGAGCTTGTATTAGTTTTCTTCAGCACAAATAACTCTAATTAACTCTCTTTAGGTTGTTAGCACCTAACTCTGGTCCTGATCCGATATTGGACATTGTGCACCTTAACTTAGGCAAAACACCTAAGTTGAGGGTGGCTATTGTCAAGATGTTAGCCGGTTAATGGAAAGTTGGTTTAGAGCTTAGTTTAAAAGCATTTGGCCCTGGTTTATTCAAGATATTGTGCACCTTGACTGACTGCATCAGCATAAGTTGAGGCTGGCTGATGCTTTCTAAAAAAAAAAAAAGGGGAGAGGGGTGTTATGGTGAAATGATAATGAATGTCAGAATTGTAAGAGAGCTGGTAAAGCAGTAGCCTTGGTGAGTAGAATTCAATGGCAAAGAGAGTTAAAGTCTGAAAGTGAGTCATTTTTCCCAAAAATTATCCTCACCTAACCCCGGACCTTATTACAAACCTGAAAAGACCAGTTTGATCTTGGCGAATCAACCATAAGGAAGCGTTAGATGATACGGGCAAGCCTATGGGTATGTAGACTATGTTTGTAACTTCTTTGTTGAGTGTGAGAGTCTTGATTGTGTCCACAAGATAAAATGAGTGGTGGACTTCATTGGTTGTGAGGGAAACTGGAGTTACACTTAGTTTTACGGGTTTCTGTAGGATATAATGTCCATGATTATGTGTGTGTTGAATATTGAATCAATGCCAGTTCTAGATCCTGATGTGTTGAGCCCATATGAGTGAGATGACAAGTGAAGGGTTATGTTTAGTCTAGTTTAATAGTTGATTGCCTTTCATTGTGTTATTCATGTATGCAATTTGGTGCTGAGTTGCTTGAGGACAAGCAATTGTCTTAAGTTGAGGGTGTTGATGTTCCGACTTTTGACGAAACATTTTACATCTTTTTCATGGGATAATTGTATGTTCTCAAGCAACCGATGTTGTATTAATACTGAATTTTAGTGTTTCAGGGTAAAGAGTTAGCTGAAGGAGAAAACTTAAAAAAATAGCAGAAAAAGGCCACTGACGGTCAAACTGGCGGACCGTCAGCTATGCGACGGACCGCTGGGGTAACCATCAGAGCTAAACAAAGTGCTCCAAGTAGAGAACTCATGCGACGGTCCAAGTGGCGGACCGTCAACCCTTCGACGGACCGCCAACTTAGCCGTCAGGCTTAAACAGAACTCAGGATTCCAGAAGACCCAGCGACGGTCTATGTGACGGACAGTCAGTCTAGCGACGGTCCGCCAACATGACCGTCAGCCCTTAACAGAACCTGACATCCTGGGAAATCCAACGACGGCCCAAGCGACGGACCGTTAGGCTTCCGACGGGCCGTCAGTTAGACCGTCAACTTGGACGTGGCTTTTCTGCAGCTCGAAATTTAAATCCTCTGCACCTGGGAACATATAAATATCCAGTTTAGGTTTTATTTAGGCATCTTTTACCATATTTAACAACTCTGAACATTATTGTACGTAGTATTCTCTGAGATTCAAGCTAGAATTGTAGATCTAAACATTTTTACGCTTATTCTCTTTTGAAGATTCAAGAACAAATCTTGTGGTTGTTGTAAATAATTTCTAAATTTATTTATGAGAAACATAATGACTTTGTCTTCTTCTTCTATGGAAATGTGTGGCTAAGCTCCCATAACTAGGGTTATGGGAGCCTTGATGTGAAAAGCTGATTGGGATTGTGAAAACATTTGATTTCCATGATTAACTAAAGTTGTATAAACCCTTCTTCACAATAATGACCTTTCTTGGTTGCAAACTTGAAGGGTGAGCCCAAGAACTTCACTTGTTCGAATAGAAAAGTGTTTGTTGGGGAAAAAAGGGGTTTAAATGGGATCTAAAGGCTTTAACCTTTGGGTTAAGGGTTGATGCCTAAACGGGATCAACCCACATGAGAGAATAAGTGAATAAATTAACGTATTCTTTAAGTTCGAAAGAATTGAAGGATAATCTACTCATTTAGGTTGAGAAACAAATGGATAAATTGTAGGATTCAATAACTCTTGCAATTGAAGTGATTAATTGGAAATTCAAAATAATTCACAACCCTAGCTGCTTGAACATCTTAGTAACCATAACTCTAGTTTGCCTATCCTCATTGAATTACTAGTTGCAATAAGAATCACTGTCTGGAACACTTTCTGTTACAAATAATAAGATAAAACTTGCAAACCAAAACCCTATTTTAATCTGGAACCTTTGATCAATAGTCTAGTAACAACCACAATACTTAGTGAACACAGTATTCCCTATGTGATTCAACCCCAACCTAGTTAGGTTATATATTTGACAACGACCGCTTACTCTCTCGTAAGAAAGGTGTAATTTAGGCATATCATAGGACTAGCTAAAATATGGTCACATACTAAATCATGGTCACTAGAAAGTCTAGCAAGTGTAAGAACTAGAAACAATGTATGTATGTGCTCTTGTTATTTTTCCACATTTGTAGTAACTGGTATAAACATTTCAAATTCCTCCATGACTGCTTGTACCTGTCCCAAGTAAACACATCAGATTCTTGTTTCATTAAGTTGGTCATTCGAGATTATCAAATCATAAAAAATGAGAAATGGCATTAGTGTACAAAGCGCAAGACTTTTCCAGAACTGAATAACATGTCTGGAATGGGTGAAACAAGGGCATCAACTTGGAATCAATAGATCACCAGAAGAGACTACATAATTGAGCATCAGCCTTCTCCCAATGTTGTTTGGCTTTCGCATCTTCCTCACTAGACTTTGCCTTTTCATCTACCACACTAGCCTTGGTCTTTCAGTGATCTAGGACAACTTGATCTTTGCACCACAACTTAATTGAGGAAGCCTACACTAAATAATTTGAACTTCCCATTAATGGTTCGGGAGTGATAATATGGCTTGAACTTCCAATTCTCGTACTTTTGGAGCCAAAAATATCACACCCAAAAGACATCTTGTGAAATTTGACTTGAACGCAGCAAGAAACGGTAATGAGATCTGAAAAACAGTAATGGTCGCCGAAAATTTTTGAATCACTAAAAAAAACAGTAATGGTTGCCGGAAATGTTTTTGAAAGTCGTCGGAACCCTAAAGAGGAAATGTTTCTGAATGTCGTCGGAGCCCTAACTCCGGTGATCGGAATCTGAAAATAACTGCAAGAATGAGGCCAGAAGACCTGGGTGACTACAACAAAAGAAGAAAAAATTAGAAACTAGATTAGAAAATGTCTCACTCGTCGGCACCTGACCGAGATCTCGCCGGAAAATCCCACTGTCGTCAGCACGTGAGGGCACGTGAGGTGATATTTTTCGGTGGTTCTTGTCAAGGTTTGTTCACCTGAAATTTCCGAGCCTCGTGGTAGTGTTGGTTTTCACACAACAGTTACCAAACATAAGACGACACAAATTAGTCACCGAAAATTAACGCACGGTGACTGAGTTTTCTTTTCTTTTCATGAAGTTTCTCACCAATGCTCTAATACCATGTGAGAAATAATGGAGAAAAATATTATTGACTTGTGATGGATGTTTTGACGTGACATTCAAGGGCAGGTGCCTTAGTGTATGTTATTTGTGGATGATGTGGTACTGATTGACGAAACTCGGGGAGTAGTTAATGATAAGTTAGAGATTTGGAGACAGACCCTTGAGTCTAAAGGATTTCGGTTGAGCAGAACCAAGACGGAGTGCTTGGAGTGTAAGTTTAGTGATGTGTCGCAGGAAGATGGAGTGGTGGTGAAGTTGGACTATCAGGCCATTCAGAAGAGGGTGAGTTTCAAGTATCTGGGGTCTATGATTCAGGGCAATGGCGAGATTGACGAAGATGTCACGCATCGTATTGGAGCAGGGTGGTTGAAATGGAACCTCACTTCGGGAGTCTTATGTGATAAGAACGTGCCCCCGAAGCTTAAAGGTAAGTTCAACAGAGTGGCAATCCGGCCAGCTATGTTGTATGGAGGGGAATGTTGGCCAGTTAAGAACTCCCATATCCAAAAGTTGAAGGTGGCGGAGATGAGAATGTTGAGATGGATGTGTGGACATACCAGGAAAGATAAGATGAGGAATAAGATTATTCGAAAGAAGGTGGGAGCTGCTTTGGTGGAAGACAAAATGCGAGAAGTGAGGTCACGTTGGTCCGGGCACGTGATGAGGAGTGGCTCTGATGCTTCAGTGCGGATGGTGTGAGACACTAGCTATGGATGGTTTTAGGCGAGGCAGAGATAGACCGAAGAAATATTGGAGGGAGGTGATTAGGCATGATATGGAGCAGTTACAACTTACAGAGGACATGACATTTGATAGGAAGGTATGGAGGACACGGATTAGGGTAGATGGTTAGGGGATGGGAGTACGTCGATAACAGTAAGGGAGCATTTTTCCGTGCCTGTAGTTAGCAGTATGGCCTGCGTACACTCTACCCTCCCCAGACCCCACTATGTGGGAATACACTGGGTATGTTGTTGTTGTTGTTGTGTATCTACGTACTTACATTGAGACCCCATTTATAGACACTATATTATAAACTTTTCCAAGTAGGATTTTATATACTATTCTTATTCCTACTCATATTCTAATATAACATTCTTATTCCTACTCATATTTTAATAGAACATTCTTATTCCTACTCATAATCCAACACTATCAAAGTGACATTGGGAAACTTTTGAAGATTAAGCAAACTCTTAAAGCACAGAAAATCATGGACTTAAGACATGACTTACAACAAGGTTTACAGCTTCAGATAATTTGTTTGAAGAGGAATTATTTCATGTACCTGCTGCCATGCTTGGATTGCCAAGCCCCTTTTATCCATTCGCCCACTTAAGGCATCGCGCAGAACTGAAGGAAAATAGCGCAAAGTTTTCTCAGACCAGGAGTGCTGGCTAGTTGCTAGAATTTGTTCCAGCATTGTTTGAAGATACAGTAACTGTTCAAACTCCCCAATTCCACGAGTTTTAATTATGATTGCAAGAGTAACAATTGTTATCCTATTTAAAGTCTCAGTAAACTCAGTTGGACCCTGCATATGCATTTTAATAGTTAAGAAAAAGTTATAATTTGAGGTACAGTGCATCCACGAAAGTTCAGCTAGAGGAAAAATTCCCACCTTCCCTTCCCTCTTCACAAAGAAAAAATCTCTCAACGACAAAATCAGATTCATACATAAATTCTCAGCCAATCTGAAAATGCGATGATCTCCACGTTTCCCCTTCAGTGTAGAAATCATTTTGGTGACATCATACATCAATGTCTTGCTCTTGCCTTGGTACCTAGAAAAGAGCAGATATTTATTGACCACTTTACTTACAATCAGTTATTTAGACAATCAAGTTAATCCTAATAAATAAGGAAATTAAGAAAGATGGTAATGTTATGAGCGCTAACGACATCAAGCAGACCACAGATGTTCTAGCTCTAAAAGTAGAAATTTGAATGGAATTTTCTTAAATTGAACACCATTCACAAACACCACAAGTAAAGAAGACAGATAATAGAGAAGAAACTGATAATTCCCAAGATGAGTAACTTCACTCACCTGTAGAGTGAAAGGAAACGGTAGTTAAGAATTTCAAACACCAAGATTGTGTTTCCTGGCCTGGTCAATGTAGTGGGATTCCTCGATGTCAGATGCTGAAATAGAAGTTTGCATCAAGAGCAAAACAAAATGTACCCCATTAGAAAAGTGTGCAAACAAAAACACGAGTTCGACTAACAAATTCTCCTACCAAAAAAATAAAACTACTTAGACAGAAATTCTAGCAGCAGTACATACTGGGGAAGCCACAATTTAACTGAATTAGCAAGAGATGAAGAAATGGTCACTAATACATTGCACCGACTTACCATGAAAAAATCAACAACCCTCTGACCGACAGAATACAAAACTTGAGTTCGTCTACAGACACGTAAGAGCAATTGAAATCCAACCATACCGCCACCATTCTGCTACTTAAATTGACTACTACACAGTTCGCGAGCGACGCCGACTGTGACGGGAATTCACTGCGGGGAAGTTGCTGCCTATAGTTAAGTGACAAATCCCAAGGAAGGTCTATGCTACAGTCTGATTCAGAGGATCCACTCATATTTGATGTAAGTACGACTAAATTATGAAGCTTCTTATCTATTATACAAAAGGAGAGCTTTGGGAAAGGGAGAAATAGGGTAGCTTTTGAGGGGGTAGAGTCGAGTTTTTCTAACGGGTGGAATAGCCTCCGGTCACTTATTTTCTTTTGGTGCACCCATAACATTCCTACTTGTATAGAAGAATGGGTAGACTTCGTAAAGAATCAGATTTTGTAGATTCTTTACCTTTTGATTTTCCACTGTATATGGCCAACTCGGCCTTGTTTATGAATGAAATACACCTCCCTTATAAAAAAAAAAAAAAAAAAAACACTATTATACAAAAGGAAAGCACCTCCATTGAGTAAAGCTGGTGTTGCATGTAGGCGAGGCAATAATACTAGTTACCCATGTGTCTATATTTGTGATACTCCTTTTCCTTCCCTCACTTCAAAATTGTCCTCCCTCATCCAGTCCCCAACTTCCTTGTACCTCTATCAGTTAATTTCATTCTTGCAGTTTTCTCTGTTTCTTCTCGTACCTCCCAATTCTGCTCCTCCTCTTGATTGGTTCCAGCAGTGTTATTGCATTAGTGTTGCACTTCAATATGTAAATGGTCACCTGCTTCGCCACTCTGTCTCATTGACTGGTAATTCTAATTTCTTTATATGTTGTTTTTGACGATGAAAGCTCGCATCAATTATTCATCATAAGCTCATAGATGTTTCAGTATTCTACAGAATCTACTCCCTTTTCTTAATTGTTTTATTCTATTTATGATAGATTATTTTGTAAAAAAAAAAAAATAGCTTCCATTTTTTCACGTTATTTTACATCGTACTAATTGCTGCTAAATTTTTTCCTCTAGCATAAGTACGTGCATTACAACCTACTGATTTAGATTTATCTATAATGTTTGTACTTCAAGTTTAGGTTTTTATCGTTTATGATTTTTTACCACATCACTCAATGTTTAAGACGTACATTAAGATTTGACATTAGTGTTTGAGATAGTAATTATTGTTTAAGACTTACATTAAGATTTGACCGTAGTTTTTGAGGCCTCATTTGTTTGCACTTAATGGAGGTCTAAATGATTCAGACTTCAGATCATTAAGTGCATTTGTGTTTCATTAAGATTTTGGCTCTTAATAGGTCTGAATAGGTCTTAATCATTCATATCTAGAACTAAGTCTTAATCATTAAGAGGCATTCTTGTGTTGGATAATATTCACCACCACTCTATCCATAATCATCAGTTACCACAACTACCTACCTCTGCCACCACCACTATTGTCAACCACCACCTAGCCACCAACAACCACAACCTCCACCATTCACAATCATAATTGCTACTAACCACTATTTTCAGCCGCTACCATATCTACCACCTCCATTATTTTAATTATATCCATCGTTATCACAACCGGCAACGCCAACGCCAATGCCAACACCACCACCATCATCAACCACTATCGGTCAATCCCAACTACTAACCAACTCATCTATTACAACTAGCGCCACCGCTAACTACCACTAACACATCAGCAGCATCCACATACTATTTGGCCACCACCACCACCACCATTGTCACCACTGTCGCTAGCTCTACCACCGCTTCAACCACCATCATCGCTACAGTATATCTCCACTAATAATCATCTCCACCATCACAGCTAACATCTCCAACTACTACCAACACATAGTCAGCCATCATTCATTCATTTTTAAGCTATCACAATCAATACCTCCAATTACTAACATTGACACAATTCACATCACTACCACCACCACTACTAATTGTCACCATTATAACAGTCACTACAATACCAAACATCTCTACCATCACATTTATCACCACCAACATTACAAATCACTAACATCAATCATTACCACCACCATTACAAACCATTTCCATTATCACTAACAAATATAAATATTTTTTTCAATCAAATAATAATTATATTGTATTAAATCAAATATTTTTCAAATATATGATTATTTTTTATTTGAATTATATTTTTATTATATATGCAAATAAAAAAATTTTGTATATTCAGATATTGACAAACAAATAGTCTTAACCATTCAGTTTTCAGATCAGAAGATAACATCTTAATCATTCAGATTCTGAATCATAATAAAAACAAATGCAGCCTGAGATAGTACATGAAGGTAACTTTCTGTTCATTATCCATTTTCCAGGCCTGAGGTGAATGCAATTATTCTTGATTGAAATACTGGAAGTCACTCCCTCAAATCTCTATTAACCAGCGTATTTTGGGATTTGGCTCCTCTTCATTGCTTGCTCTCTCCATTATCCATATTCCTAATTCAAATGTGTGACATTTGTCCATTTAAGAATCAACGGTTCAGAATCATTTTAATTAAACAGGGGTCCTAACAATGGTTAAAGATAAACATTAAGTACTTCTCCGTTTCAATTTGTTTGTCCGGTTTTGACTTGGCATGGAGTTTAATAAAGTAAAGAAGACTTTTAATTTTATGATCTTAAACTAAAGACATATAATGTACCAAAATGTTCTTAAATCTTGTCGTCGTAAACATACAATGTGGAAAATTGAAATAAAAGGGTTGTCAAAAAAAAAAAAAGACGTTCTTTTTTACGCACACTAAAAAGGAAAGTAAGACAAAGAAACTAAAATGAAGAGAGTACCATTTGATTCTCTTTACCTTTCATAAGAAAATATTCATCCACCAAAGTTTGGAATAAATTAATTGAATTGAAATCACAAGACAAGTTAAAATGTGGATGATTAACTTAATTTGACAAAGATTGTGAATTGCTACCAATTAATAGGCCATCTAAATAATGTTATTTTATGACAAAGTGATTTACAAAAATTGATTTTTTTAAATCTTATACAAGATTCTTGTTTTCCACCCCAATATTGTTATTAAAAAAATTGTCCAACTTAGTTCTTAATAGGCTTGTTCTTTTTCTTTCTTTGTAACAAAAAATTTACATGCCTTTTTAATTCTATGAACCCAATTACTAAAGAGTGAAACACAAATCGTATTTCTAAAGGCTGCAGATGGGACCCAGAGCTGTAAAACAAAACAAAGAACACAGGCATAGAACAGGAAGGACAAAAGAGGCTCACAGGAAGCTATAAACTTTGAGGTGCAACCTACCTTGGAATTCCAATAAATGTCCAACTAACCAGGAGGAAACAGGGGCTTTCCCGTCAACAGGAATTGACGGGAAAGCCTCAGACTCATGCTTAGGTACATAACTCAACTATATCTGACATTGTGTGAAGGTTTCTTTGCTTACTGAAGCTTAACACAATGAATGTGATTCCACAGAAAATGCAGTGGCATACCAGAGAATTAAATATCACAAAAGGAATATTAAAGGGTGAAAAGAGAAGTTACAGTTAAGAGCGAACGAAACAACGAATGGGGTGAAATGAGCATCAACCTACAGTAGGTTTCAACCAAAGCAATGCTAGGCACAACCTGCAATAAAATGACAGAATTATACTACGCATTGTTAACTGGTGCAATGAAGCATAAAAAGAAAACAAGGTGGAAAATACTGGCCACCTCCAGTCAAAGTGGAGTTAGTATGATAATAAAGCTGTATAACAATCCTACGAAACAACATGATTCAAGCAAACAAAACCACAAGAAAGAGTGGACAAGATTGACCGATAAATCCTTTCACAAAATCTCAGAGTACCACTTACTGAACTTTTTGTACATATAGAAGACATGTCAGCTGAGTTGATCAGTACCTGTCCAAAAAACATTGATTCTTCCATCTGATAAGCCACTTTCAAGCATAAATTTATGGACAATCCCGATAACAATGATATAGGCAGGGGGCAAACTTCACGCATCACTATTAATCTCTCATTGGACTGCAAATTTGGTCCAGGTAAAAGCTCAGTGACCCCCGCGGAGTTCAACCAGTGCATCACAGTTTCACAAGCAGGCTGGGCCATTGTGTAGGACACAACCCAAAACATCCCAATGGATCTATCATCCAAATTCATATAATCCATCATGCGTTCCCCTGATTTTGTGCAAAAGAAAAACCAATAATGCTAATCAAAAGAAATCTCAAAAGAGGGACATGGGAAGGAAAAGTAATGGTAATACTCAGTAGTTAAAAACTGAAGAATGTCCTGTTCCAGCCAAACCTAGTTTAAACATAATGTCCTATCTACATTCAGTTGAATTGGCTGCATTAAAGAACAACAAGAGAAGACTCCTCTCTGACTCACATAGACAGGAAAAGTTGAGCAACATTAAATTTAAGAACACAAGCTCAACATCCACTTCACAGAGACTTGGACACATTAATATGGCTGCATACCAATTGAACCCAGGTGATTCTGCTCAATTCCTTATTTATTACCCAGTTAAAGCAACCTGAGCTCCTCAAAGTATCTTCAGTTTAGGTTCAGCAGTTTCGTTGCTGCTTGCCCTAAAAAAGAGGCACTCTCACATCACGTGAAAAACGGATTACTCTCAGTCTCCTCTACGTGAAGTCACTTCACTAGAAAATGAATTAGTTGGGCTTTTCTTTTGATTAAGTAATAAATTTCATCAAAGAAATGGCAAAAGCTTGCCCGTATAAAAGAAGTATAGCAAGAAATAGAAACCTTACAAGACGACATGGTCTTTTACAAATAACACTCAATCATCTATACATGTAGGAATCTTATGGGTGCACCAAAAGAAATAAGTGAAGATAGGATATTCCTCAGGTGTACAAAGTCTTTATCTACTCCCTCAAAAGCAGTCATATTCCTCTCTCCATATGATCCACATAAGTGCAACAGGAGCAACAACCCATGCCACACATCTTCACTTCCTTCTTCTAAATGTCCAACTAAACATTGTTTCTTTCAAAGTGTGTGGCATCATCCACTCAAGTCCAAACCATCTCAAAATTTCCCACTATAAACAAGAAATTGTCAGACAATGTAAAAGAAAGTTCTGAGAAATAATGGAGAAAATACTATTGAATTGTGTGTCTAAATTATTACATCAAAACCCTATTTATATGTACCAAGCTTGTTACAAATGTAATTAATATGAGGACCAGTGCGACACTTGGTGAAAATATCTGCAAGCTGATCACTTGATTTCACAAACTTTGTAACAATATCTCTGGAAGGTATCTTCTCTCTCACAAAGTAACAATCAATCTCAATGTTTATTCATCTCATGAAATACCGAATTTGATGCGATATGAAGAGCCGCTTGGTTGTCACACAAGTTTCATTTCATTGATTTCTCCAAATTTTAACTCTCTCAGCAACTGTTTGATCCAAACTAACTCACAAGTGGCTAGCGCCATAGCTCGATATTCTGCATCTGCACTAGATCGAGCAACCACACTCTATTTCTTACTCTTCTAGGACACCAAATTAGCTCCTACTAAAACACAATATACGAATGTAGAACGTCTATCACAAAGTGATCCTGCCCAATCTGTATACCAGCGATCTGCTCATGACCTCGATCCTTGAAGAGTAGTCCTTTATCTAGGGCTGACTTAATATATCGCACAACGCGAACTACTACATCCGAATGACTACCACAGGAAGAATCCATAAACTAACTTACAACACCCACAGGATAGGAAATTTCAGGTCTGATCACTGTGAGATAATTCAACTTACCAACTAGATGCCTATATCTTCCAGGATTATTGAGTTGCTCCCCTTGTCCTAGCTAGAGTATAGTATCGGATCCATAGGAGTGTTAATAGGTTTACATCCCATCATTCCTATCTCCTCGAGAATGTCGGAGGCATACTTGCGTTACAAAATAACAATACTTGATTTGGACTGAGCAACTTCAACACCGAAAAAATTCTTCAATGAAATGTTGAAAGAGGTGTTGTTTAAAACTAACGACAACATCTTGATCATTGACAGTAATAACGATATCATCAACATAAATTACCAAATAAATATATAGATTTGGAGCAAAATGTTGATAAAACATAAGAGTGATCTGTTTCACTACGAATCATGCCAAACTTCTGAATTACTGTGTTAAACTTTTCAAACCAGGCTCGAGAAGATTGTTTTAGACCATAAAATGACCAACGCAATCGGCACACCAGACTAGACTCCCCCTGAGAAACAAAACCAGACGGTTGCTTCATATAAACTTCCTCCTCTAGTCACCATAGAGAAAAGCATTCTTAATATCCAACTGAAAAAGAGGCCAGTGTCGAACAACAAAAATAGATAGAAAAAGACGAACAGATGTTATTTTAGCCACGGGAGAGAAAATATCACTATAATCAAGACCAAATATTTGAATACAGTCCTTGGCAACAAGGCAAGCCTTAAGTAGATCAATTTGGCCGTCCGGACCAAATTTCACTGCATAAACCCAACGACAACCAACGGTTGATTTACCTGAACGGAGAGGATTACCACTCGCACGTAACAATATACATTTCATCAATCATGGCATGTCGCCACCCTGGATGAGAAAGTGATTCTTTTGTGGACTTAGGAATGGAGACAAAGGACAAAGATGATACAAATGCATAATGGGGTGATGATAGACGATGATTACTTAAAAGGGTATAACGAGGGTTAGAATTACACGTGGACTGCATACTTTTTCGAAGTGCAATCGGAGGAGTAGATGCAAGATGGTAATCATTTGAGCCTGATGTTGTACATGGACGACGATGATAAGCCAAGAGTGGTGGCATTATAGACGAAGTTGTAAAAGGCATTGTAGATTCCTCAAAAGTCTGTGCAGGTAAGACTGGTGGCACTATGGATGGAGATGTAGAATTAGTGATAGGATCCTCAAAAATCGATATAGGTAAGACCTTAGACATGTTAGGATGATCAGGGTCAGAAGAAGATGTAAAGTAAGGTTGAGACTCAAAGAATATGACATCAGCTGACATAAGGTACCGACGAAGACCAGGAAAGTAGCAACGATATCCCTTTTGTACTCAAGAATAACAAAGAAAGACACATTTGAGAGCACGAGGGGATAATTTATCTTTTCCTG